>NW_027040959.1:0-226946 GCF_037179485.1 Ochlerotatus camptorhynchus
AGTGTCAAGTAGTTATGTTGCCAGTAGTGTACTTGCTGGTGGGTAGCTTTGAAAATCTCCACAATGAAGGGTAAAGCCGGAATTCCTATAGTGGTTAAGATGTTTATTCATTCGGGGTGTTGATGCGCTTCGGTTTTCCGTAGGTTGTTAACTACTGAATTCAGCTGAAAAATAACGTCCGAGTTTAAGACAAGAGATAACCCATGGCCACTTAGGATAGTTAGTAATGAAGTCAATAATTGGTCCAGCGGTACGATGTCTGTATTTCTGTTGAATTCTGTTGGGAATTACTCAGGAATTTACCAAAGCGTACCTACAGCCGGAATGAGTAAAGATGACTCCATCATCACATATTAACCACTAGGAATTCCGGCTTTACCCTTCATTGTGGAGATTCTCATAGCTACCCACCAGCAAGTACACTACTGGCAACATAAACACTTGACACTGTCCCACAATCAAGGGCTCAAGCATCCTACCATTGTCAGTTTCAAGTTTTCCGGCTGATATTGTCTCTTGAAAAAAAAATGACGTTTCAGTGAAGAGCATACCTGCCTACTTTGATAAAAATCAACCGATTTTCACGATCACCCCCTCACGCGCATCGACGTACAGTCGATACCATAGCAACCCCATGCTAACACAATTTTCACCCTCCAAGAGCCTATATAAGTAATGCTGCTCCTAACAACCGTTAAGAGGCTTCTGAGGTAGTTTCTGAACAGACGTGTTTTCCATCGCTCTCCATCCCAGCCTTCCGAAAAGAAACGAGGAAAGAAATGTTTGCTAGGAACGTGAAAAATGGTCGTGATGGCGGTCAGACCCGGTCCGGCAGGAATGCCAAACCGGTTATTTTGCCGGGTTTCATGCGGTCCGATCCTGACGGTAAGCTTGCGGTTATGTATCGGCGCATTAAGACGGCTTCGTCAAAACCCAAGCTTCCAACAGGGCGGGATTGTCATGAACGGGCAAAAACACAACCGGTGACCGACGAATATGCCCACATTAGGTCGCCGGTTGCTGACTATATCCGACGGCCGTTTATTTCGATGCCAAGCAAACAGATGGGAGGTGAGGGATTTTGGAGGCACGTTCCACCGGTGCCGAAACAATGTTATGAAACTACCCAGCATGCCTCAACCATGGATAAGGTAGATGTAGATGAAGATGGAGATGTAGATTTAGAGTTGAATGAGGAATTAGGAGATAAGGTAAATTTTGAAGTAGAATCGCAAAGTAATTTGATTGGTTTTAGGTGTAGTAAAACCGAATTAGATTCGGTTTTTTCAGCAGGAATTGCCGAGGTACAGCGTTGTAAGACAACGTCAGCAGTGTTCGAAACGTACGCCAAAACCTTCCATGATATTTTGGAACTTTCGACGTATGCAGCGACCACTGCTGATTCTTGTACGCAGACTGCAACTCCCAAATTGCAGCGTTCCCAGACGAATCTTGTGTACGCTGGATTTTGGGAGAGCTGTACTTGGCGGCAAAATCGTAGTATGCAAACCGAGGAACGAAATTTGACGTTTTCGGAGCAGCCTGCTGCGATGCTTTACCAAAATCCAAATTGGGTAAATAAGTATTTTGGCTGGAAATCTTTGATATCGACCTTTTTAGTTTCGGCCGTGTTCCTCGGTTTAATGGAAATCCTAAATTTGTTCTAGTAGTTTGGCTTTGTATTTTTTGTGATTGGATCGAGCTCACTGGTGGTCCAACGAATTTCATCGAAATTATTTAGCTTCTCCGAGGTTTTTTTTGAAGATATAGTTGTTGTAGCCGGGTACGAGTGAATACTTTGTGCTACCATCTATTTCGATTCGGATTTCCTCGGAACCCATTAACACCGGATAGGGACCTTTTGGTGATCAAAATTCGTTTAGGGACCGTGCTTGGATGGCCCATTTCAATTCTGGAAGTGCCTTCCGAGCGAACCAATCGATGTGGCAGAATGCTTTATCGAAGATGTTGTTTGCTAATGAAGTTCGAAGGACCACTACTGTGAGCTCGATCTTCGCATTCCGGAATAGCAGTGTTAGGAGATGAGGTATAGAATATAGTTAGAAAAGATAGAGTTTACAGGTTCTAGTAGATAGTTTTCCAGATATAAAAAAAATCAGATAGATTGATAGGAGATAGGGCAGGAGCACATATGTGATTGGCAGGGAATGTGGTGGGAGTTTAAAGGTACTGAAAAGTTACCCCTTTTTATGATTTCGATCGAAACGGGTTGTAATAATCGGTTTTGATCGAAATAAGAAATAGAGGTGACTTTTCAGTACATTTAACGGGGCTTATCACATATGTGCTCCTTTTATCTTGTTAGTTAGGTACCTCCAAATTTGCCGTTCTCCAATCCAATATTAGCTAGTTAGTTAGAAAGGTGATATCACATTTCACGGATTTTAACTTCAGAATTGGCCATTTATTACGATAACATTTTCCGCAATATTTTCCTTTTTCGCTTTAAATTTTTTAATAAAATGGGAGTATTTTCTTCTTTGAGTGTTTATTACGTTGTTTTATAATTATTGTTTTCTGTTTTCTATGATGTTCGATAACTGTTTCTTTCATTTAATATTTGAATAAAGAAGACAGTATTCCCATTAGCGAAATTTTTAAAACATAATGAAATATTTCCGTTTTGAATGCATATGAATTTAGACATTCAGGTAAATGGCCCCTTTTTAGAAAGTGAAACTCCGGGAAATGTGATACCACTGTTAGAAGTTTTTTTTTTAAATCAGTTAGGAGCTAGAACAGGAGCACATATGTGATTGGCAGGGTATGTGGCGGGAGTTTAAGAGTACTGGATTCTTTGTTCAGTACTTTTAACGGGGCTTCTCACATATGTGCTCCACATTCTTGAAACACAGAATAGAGTTAACTTCAGGTCAGCGAAAGTTGCGAGGAAAGTTGGTAGTTGAGTGAAACTGTAATTAGGCCGGAACGAAAATTTAATGAGCAACAAATGTAGTCCCAAATTTGTCAATTAAAATTGAAACAGTGTATTGCAGGATAATGTTTGAGTTAGAAAAAAAAACTTAGCATACTCCTCCCATCCTTTGTACACGTAGATGAAAAGCTAACCAAAATTAAGTACTTTTCTCTCAGTTCCGGGGTTCAGCCCAATAACCCAAATTTGAGTAAATTGCATACAGTAGTTTATATATAACACCAGCAAAAAATACCTACTCTTAAGTATATTCTGCCCAAACTTAAGTTTAATTCACGTAAATTTGAGAATATGCAATTTACTCAAAATTAATTTATTGGGCTCAACTATATCGTTGGGTCGAATTTCTCGTTCCTTTTTATTTACAACAATAAAGAGTGCAAGTGAAAGGCTGAACTCAATATAAAGTAAAAAAAAATTGGGTAGTATTTTTTCTCCGTGTATGTACATAGAAAAATTAATCAAAACACACCGAGTACAGGGGGCATCGAGTTAGGGAGACAACAATGTTTGCAAATTTGTGATGATAGCGGAAGCGGAACGGCAGCGACAGCGGAAAAGCCCGATCTGAGTAAGCCTACTTGTCGGATTGAAAACAAATTAGAACTAGAAATACTCAGAGGGAGAGATAGGCGGAGAAAACAAAATACAATTCGGCAGCAGGGATTTGTTCCTAAATTATCTTGCAACCCTTGCTAGAAGCTTGCATTTCAAATGACTTGTATTTTTGATTCGATTTAGGTGCAAAATAATAATTGATTGCATCGCAATATTTTGCACATTTCTTGGTGCTATTCGTTAACCGGCGAAGATCAATTAATCAATAGAGTTAGAATATTGTTTTTGATTCCAAAAACTAGTTGAATTTGAGAAGCACACAAAACATAAAGGTGATTGATTTTCTGTTCGATTGCAATACTCTCAAATTTATTCTAGTAAGTGGAATGTTCGATTGGCTCAGATTATGACAGTTCATTTGGCTCAAAACATTGTCTCCGCCTATCTCTCCCTCTGAGTATTTCTAGTTTCGTCTATTTTGTCTTTGGAAAGCTCGTCGATCGGATTCCTTTTATGTATTTTTATTAAGCGCCCATTACACATGCCAATATATTGACAACCATCGTATTGTCAATTTTCCTTACAATATTATCAATACATAAATATTGACAACATTAAAGCACTCGTTGCACGGTAAACAGTAAACTGACATACTGACAATATTATTGAAAAGGTAATATTGATGACGATGGATTGATGACGAGTATTGTTGAAAAACTGATTTTCATTTCACTTTGTCAATATTCTTTCCCTACCCAAAGGAGGGAGAACGTAGTCATTTAGGTCGACTGACTCACAAAGCACCTTCGCGCATGCAGTGTTGCCATTTGTTTAAATCTTCATGTGTGATATAAAATCGATTTCAAAATAAATAAAAAATGTATCTTTTCACAGTCACCAGGCTTCGTTTATATGGATCAGTGCTGAGATTTGTCATTGTCATTGACAGACTTTTGCGCGATATTGACAAAATTGTTTTTCATATAGTCAATGATAGACTTGATCCTCAAAAAAATCTTGGTCAAAATCTCATTCATTTTTTCGTCAATGACAAAGATTCACCTGGTAACAGAAAGTGTAATTTCTTGCATTCTGAGACACATTATTGTTTTCCAAGCGGTTCAGGACGTAGATGCTTATTCACTTTAATGGCTCCATGTAATTGTTTTGCTCAAGCCATTAAATTTCATTTCAAATTTAGCTAATAAACAAATCAGCACATGTTCGTCACTGACAAAAATGCTACTGACAATTGACATGGTTTGCCTTGACGATGACTGTTAGCTCAAACGAGTGACCAAAGCAGAATTTTGAGTATCACCGTGTATTGTCGAAATTTTGCAGCACTGAATGGATGTACATTTTCTACAAAATCACAAGCATAATCATGTTATTTTTTTACTTTAAAATAAAATAAATACTAAATATCAGCGTTTCACATACCTACACGTAACGTAAATTATTTATTATATGCATGATTTTCATTTATGAATGTTTACCAAAACATCAGCATGATTGATAGTTTCTATTTGGGAAACTGCGTACCATGAACGCGGGTTATTCCGCACTCTACAATCGATTTGATTCAATTCGATCAATTTGGAAGTCATGTTATCTGTTGTCCTATTTATTTTCTGTGTCCTATCAAACAGTTACAACATTTGGTATACCAATTTGGTATTACAGCTCAAGCAAAATAACCCACGTTCACGGTATATCCTATGTTAATTTATAAACTATATGTGTAGCCATTAATACAGTTTATATGACATATTACCTACATTAACTTTCTTGCACGTCTTCTGGTCATTAGTTGACTTTAATAATCATCAATAGTAAATTGCCAGAAAGTATAAGAGGATTTTCATCTTAATAAAACTAGTGTATCATTATGATAAAACTAAGCATTATATGTATGGGTAACATTTATCTAACGAAACAGGAGAGTTCAGTGATATCAGAAATAAAATTGGATGCTTTAATTAATCACCTAGTTCTTACATCATTCTGGGAAGTTAAGAATAGGCCTGGAATAGAGAATTATTTAGCACTATTTATTCTAAAAATCCTGAAAATTAATTTGAAATGTGCAGGTATAAGTGAATGTTGGGTGGAAATTTGTTTCTATATATATCCAATGAACCAGGACTCCACTGTTTGGTAATTTTTGAACTAAGGAACTGTTCTGTAAAAATTTATAAATCAGTGAAAACCTTAAAAATTTGGAAATTCATTCCGAAAATGTACGGACTTATTTAGTCAACCCTATTTAATGATTTCCTTCAAGTCATTTCAGCCGGTCAAAAAATTTATCGACTTCGTTGATTTTCAATACATACAGGTCCAGCCATCGTTTCGGTTTGGACCCGAATGCAAACATTAACTCTAAACACCCTTTCTTTCGCTGATCCATGTTTCTTGTGTGGGGAAATTGAGACAAATAATATTGACTTTAATACATTGAGATGAAAAAGCTTCTAATGTATTGCCATTAATGTTGTCAACATTCGTATATTGATGATATTGATGGCGAAATTGGTGGTTTTTTGTCAATACATTCTGAGTATTGACAAAGTGAAATCAAAATCAGCTTTTCGTCAATCAATCATCGTCTTCAATATCACCTTTTCAATAATATTGTCAGTATGTCAATTTATTGTTAATATATTGATATGTGTAATTGGCGCTTTATGAGCATGGCAAATACCAAACGCCATCAGCGTGGATCTGTTTTCCGAACGAATCCGAAAGCCTCGCGCAACTTTGTTAAGGTGATTCCCTGTAGAGTCCAAAAAATGGGGCAACTTTGTTAATATGATTCTTTGTAGAGACCAAAAATGGCCGCTACGTAGGCTATACATATACTTCCACTTCGAATTTTCAATTACACAAATCTCGGAAATCGATGCTCAATTTAACCTGAAATTGCTACTTCATGTATGCTGCAGTGCAGCAAACGTAGTGTAACAATTTTAATGTTGCACATGTCGTAAAAGCTTATATTTGTGCACATAATGTTTCGAAGTGGCTCCGGAAATAAGGATATCACAGCGAATCACCTTAATGCGATTGCGGACGAGCTACTTGCTTGGTACTTTTAAGCAAGTGGAGCTTCAATGCGAAAGGAACTATTTATTATTATGATGTTATTTACATAGGGGGGGGGCGACTCCGGCGTAGTGGTTAGCATCCATACCTCTCACGCCAAAGTCACGAGTTCAAATCTCACCCCCGGACAAGTCACGAATGACCCAAGAGCGTTAAAGTGACTATAAAAAAAAAATTACATAGGGGAAAATGGATGTAATGTCAGATTTTTAGCGATCGGCCCAATTTTAGATCCATAGGCCAACATTAGAGCCATTTCCCCTACTACTCATTTATTCCTACAACATTGACAGATTCTCTTCGTCGACTTTCTCTTTGTATCCCCACGGCCATGTAAAGACACATTTCCAGGTATTTAAAGATAAAAGAAGAGCTGTTATCTATCATCTAAAATGACAAACATAACAAGAACGGTTACGTACTCAAGTATTTCGTAGTACTGGCAACTGTCTAACTTTTTGCAGAAAATCTTCAATTTTCCTTCTATCTAATTTTTTAATGCGCGCATCTCACAACAGAAGTGCAAACATTTTCCTGCATCTTAGATAGAGCCGCTCCCCTCGAGCGCGTGCCGTTATTATCCGATTTCATCCTCACAATCGCCATTTATTATTTTTTACTAATCGAACAAATCTACAAAAATCGAAATTTTTAAGCAAATTTTCATGAAATATTTTAAATTAAATGTAGAATGGATTACTTTCGTCCCCTAGATAATAATTGATATATTTTTCAAAATGAAAGAACCCAATCGTTTTTTTTTTTTTCAGATTCTGCCAGCGTCCTGACCACGTTCCTTTCGGAAACGATCGCACTCCACTGGATCCAGGAATTTAGAAGGATGCCACCAAAGGGACAACCTCTCCACCCGAGAGGTCCCAGCACATGACCTAAAGAACTGGATCGTGTCAGTGATATTGAACAGCTAGAACATCGAATGGCTACAATCAAGGTCAATCATTATCCGATGGATTAAAGGAGTCACCAGGCGATAGGACGACCCTCTGTTCAATCCCGACACGAAAGTCTCCTACTACACTACATGGCCGGCGGTGACCCATTCCACAAAATCTGCGCTGCTGCCACACACCACCAGGTGGACAAAAAAGGAATTAATTATCCTAAATATACAAAAAAAAATAAACAAATTATTAATTAGCGCCCATTACATATGTCAATATATTGATAAACATCGTATTGTCAATTTTCCTTACAATATAATCAATATATAAATATTGACAACATTAATGACAATACACTAAAGCGTTTGTTACACAGGTCAATATATTGACAATAAATTGACATACTGACAATATTATTGAAAGATAATATTGATGACGATGGTTTGATGACGAGTATTGTTGAAAACTGATTTTCATTTCACTTTCTCAATATTCTTCCCCTACCCAAGAGGAGGGAGAACGTACGTCATTTAGACCGACTGACTCACAATGCACCTTCACGCATGCAGTGTTGGCATTTTGTTTAAATCTTCGTGTGTGATATAAAATGGATATCAAACTAAATAAAAAAGTATCCTTTTACAGTCGCCAATCACTACCCAGGCTTCGTCTATATCGATGTTCATTTTCTACAAAATCACAAGCATAATCATGTAATTTTGTTTTTTTTTTACTTTAAAATAAAATAAATACTATCTGCGTTTCACGTTTCTGCGTTTTCCATTAGAATTTCACTTAACTTTCATGTGATCTCATAATTGGGAATCGCATCACAAAATCACATGAAACTTATGTGTCCAATGAAGTTTATGTGATTTGTCATATACAATTCATGTGATCGTATGAACGTTATTTGAATTTCAGATAAAAATCATTAATTTTGTTATTGGAAAAATATCATGTGCGTTCCCAATGGAAACTATATGAAAACTTTTTTCAGTGCATAGGTCCAGTAACGACGTTTCTCTTTTGACCCGCTGATCCATGTTTCTTGTGTGGGGAAATTAAGACAAGTAATATTGACTTTAATACATTGAGGTTAAAAGGCTTCAAACGTATTGCCATTGATGTTGTCAATATTCGTATATTGATGATATTGATAGAATTGACTGTTTTTTTTGTCAATATATTCTGTGTATTGACAAAGTGAAATGAAAATCAGCTTTTCGTCAATACTTGTCATCAATAATCATCATCAATATCACCTTTTCAATAATATTGTCAGTATGTCAATTTATTGTCAATATATTGACATGTGTAATGGGCGCTATTCACAATACAGAAATATTGTCAATATCGATGTATTGACGTCAAAATAGTATGTATTGACTAGAAATACTCAGATGGAGAGATGGGCGGAGAGAATTTTTTGAGCCAAATGAACTGTCATAATCTGAGCCAATCGAACATTCCACTTACTAGAATAAATTTGAGAGTATTGCAATCGAACAGAAAATCAATCATCTTTATGTTTTGTGTGCTTCTCAAATTCAACTAGTTTTTGGAATCAAAAACAATATTCTAACTCTATTGATTAATTGATCTTCGCCGGTTAACGAATGGCACCAAGAAATGGGCAGAATATTGCGATGCAATCAATTATTATTTTGCACCTAAATCGAATCAAAAATACAAGTCATTTAAAATGCAAGCTTCTAGCAAGGGTTGCAACATAATTTAGGAACAAATCCCTGCTGCCGAATTGTATTTTGTTTTCTCCGCCTATCTCTCCCTCTGAAGCGCCCATTACACATGTCAATATATTGACAATAAATTGACATACTGACAATATTATTGAAAAGGTGATATTGATGAAGATGATTGATGACAAGTATTGACGAAAAGCTGATTTTCATTTCACTTTGTCAATACTCAGAATATATTGACAAAAAAAAACAGTCAATTCTATCAATATCATCAATATACGAATATTCACAACATCAATGGCAATACGTTTGAAGCCTTTTAACCTCAATGTAATAAAGTCAATATTACTTGTCTTAATTTCCCCACACAAGAAACATGGATTAGCGGGTCAAAAGAGAAACGTCGTTACTGGACCTATGCACTGAAAAAAGTTTTCATATAGTTTCCATTGGAAACGCACATGATATTTTTCCAATAACAAAATTAATGATTTTTATCTGAAATTCAAATAACGTTCATACGATCACATGAATTGTATATGACAAATCACATAAACTTCATTGGACACATAAGGTTCATGTGATTTTGTGATGCGATTCCCAATTATGAGATCACATGAAAGTTAAGTGAAATTCTAATGGATATTTTCCATTGGAAATGTGATTTATTTTTTGAGTGTGGAAAATACTAACTACACACTGAATTCGGATAACCTGAGTCGGTAAAATTTCAAATTACCATCACTCGTAAGAAATCAATAAAATCGACACATTATCATTGAACGGTTTTAAATAGGTCCGTACAATTTCGTAATAAATTTCAAAATTGTTGAATTGGTTGGTACTAGAAATACTGAGAGGAAGAGATGGGCGGAGAGAATGTTTTGAACCAAATGAACTGTCAAAATCTGAGCCAATCGAACATTCCTATTAGAATTTTTCAGAGGATTTCTTTTTCTTTCTAGAATAAATTTGAAAGTATTGCAATCGAACAGAAATTCAATCCCCTTAATGTTTTGTGTGCTTCTCAAATTCAACTAGGTTTTGGAACCAAAAACAATACAAAATGATCTTCGTTGGTTAATGAATGGCACCAGGAAATGTGCAAAATATTGCGATGCAATCAATTATTATTTTGCATGTAAATCGAATCAAAAATAAAAGTAATTTGAAATGCTAGCTTCTAGCTAGGGTTGCAAGATAATTTAGGAACAAATCCTTGCTGCCGTATTGTATTTTGTTTTCTCCGCCTATCACACCCTCTGAGTATTTCTAGTTGGTACTATCCTTTCACTCCACTGAAAGTTCCAATAAGAAACTGTCAATGTTTGTTAGAAGAGATGATTTCTCGACGGTTCCGTCAACGCCAATATCAAATCAAGAGCAAATTTTCATTACGTCGAATGTAACAAAGGTAAACAAAGTCGAGCTATCAGTGTCAATCGATTCTCCTGCTATTACACTATATACTGTCCGAATATAGGATCAAATCCCATTTTCAAATTTATTTACCAGTCAAATTGCTTTTTGACGTAATCACCTTCCGATCAAAATAGTTTTCGATGTTACTTAAGTCACCCAATTTCTATGGAGATGCCGTTTGACTTAAGTAACAGCGCTGAGAAAACCGTGAAAAGTGTACGTTCGTCGTTTTGCTTTCTCATTATTAAAGTGAATAAATCGATCTGTTTGTTGCTAAGATGATTTCGGGGGTCCTAAAATGATGAATGGGCTGCACGTAAGGAGACATAATTGATAATTCTCCCGAATATCCTGGTAAATACACTTTGACTTAAGTAACAATAGGGGCCACCAAACGACGTATAATAACTTTTGACTCAAAAACCAGTATTTTTTAGCATGAAAGCTAGCGATTTGCATTTGTATGATTAAAACCCTGCTAAATATGTTAAACATTGCTATCACTATGAGATAATATGTGTTCAATTGAAAATAGGAATAACTTGTCGGTCATCAAAACAAAACTTTATTTTTCTCGGATTGGTGCGGATGTTACTTACGACATAATGAAAATTTGCTCTTGAAATGTTGTAACTTTTTGACAAGACACAGAAAATACACAGGACAACATGATAACAAATTAATGGAATTGAAGGAAATCGATTGTCGACTGCGTGGAATTACCACTCGTGTTGAATAACGCACGTTCATGGTATGCAGTTTCCCATAAATAAACTATTATGCTGATGTTTTGGTAAACATTCCTAAAGGAAGAACTTGCATATATTATTGAATTTGCGTTACGTATAGGCATGTGAAACGCAGATAGTATTTATTTTATTTTAAAGTAAAAAAAAAACAAAATTACATGATTGTGATTTTGTAGAAAATGAACATCGATATAGACGAAGCCTGGTAGTGATTGGCGACTGTAAAAAGATACTTTTTTAATTAGTTTGATATCCATTTTATATCACACACGAAGATTTAAACAAAATGCCAACACTGCATGCGTGAAGGTGCATTGTGAGTCAGTCTAAATGACGTACGTTCTCCCTCCTCTTGGGTAGGGGAAGAATATTGAGAAAGTGAAATGAAAATCAGTTTTCAACAATACTCGTCATCAAACCATCGTCATCAATTTTATCTTTCAATAATATTGTCAGTATGTCAATTTATTGTCAATATATTGACCTGTGTAACAAACGCTTTAGTGTATTGTCATTAATGTTGTCAATATTTATATATTGATTATATTGTAAGGAAAATTGACAATACGATGTTTGTCAATATATTGACATATGTAATGGGCGCTTGAGTATTTCTAGTATTGACAATACGATTATTGTCAATAAAAGCAATCGTGTAGGGTCCTCAAAACCACAACCCACCAGCGCTGCCATTTATACAGATTTATCTGTATTATACAGATTTTTTAATCTTAATACAGACCCGATACAGAATACAGATTTATCACAGATTTTTAAATTACAATACAGATTTATACAGATTTTTATAAAATGCTTGAGAAAAAAAAATCTATATCAAAATAAGTTATCAAGCAGTTCTCACTAATATCAATATATGGTATAATTTTGATATTCTTCGCATATCTTTTAGCTCTCATTTTTATTCTGTTAGCCATCAACTCCATCAAAATGAAATCAATTTGAGTTATCAGGAATAATGAAAACAACATAATTCTTGTTTTCATTTTGTTCTCCCCCTCTGCTCGGGAACCTATCAAATTTCCATCGACAATTAATCATGTTATGGTGTTTTTGACAGCATTCACAACCAGAGGACCAACCGCTTTCGGATGCATATGGAGCTGGTAGTAAACGATTTGAGATTGTATGGGGATTTACAGTATTAATTGAATATTTCCAATATAAGCATGTATGTTAAATACAAGAAAAGTGCCCGAGCACATTAAAATGGTACAAATACAAGTACTCGTAAACATTTTACTTGCATTGAAAATGTATTTCGTAAGAAATTGCGGATTTTCTGATATTCTCCATACTGCAAAAATGATTTTACCAGCACTGGCGGGGCGACATCTCTCGACTTTTCGGTGTAACTACCACACAAATGATGTAATTAATTGTATTCATCTATATTAAAAATATCAAATAGTAATGAACTCGTGCACTTTTTTGCATTTAAAACTGCTTACCAGGAAGATAATGAATAGAAACTAAAATCTCCATACATTTTCAAACGGCTTCATATCACTCTTATAAATAAGTACGGACGATATCACAAATGGCGCAATTATATCCCGTATGGTTAGTACGATAGCCCGAATAGGTGGTTAAGCACTTTTTATGGTTATTTTGTATGCACCGTATTTGTAAAACAACAAAACATGATTAATTAAGAAAAAAATCGTCAATACAGAAAATACAGATTTTTTAATAGAGTGGATACAGATTTTTTATAAAACCACCTGGCAGCTCTGCAACCCACAACAAGTGCACCCCACAAGACAGAAGTTTCGTCAATATTTTCGGGAGGTCATCAATACAGGGTCGCTCTTCATTGTTTTATTCGATGGAATATTCGGAGTCAAATCACAACCACCTCGACAAAAGGTGCTAAGGAACAGGCTCCATCTGCTGCTGTAGAAAACAGAAGGGGAAAAACACTTTTGAGTATTCACACTATTTCAGTGCCAACATTTCAAAGGAGCATAATTGCTTTTGTAAACAATGGCTTTAGCCGTCGATTTCTCGCAAATATAAGCTCACTCCTCCAAATTAACAGTGCTAGCTAGCTGGTAGAGGAAACATTCCTCTACCTGTTGGTGTAATTAATTTTCATGAGTGAGCTTTTATTTGCGAGAAATCGACGGCTAAATCCATTGTTTACAAATGTAATTACGCCCCTTTGAAATGTTAGCACTGATTTTGGCCCGTGTGGTGCTTGCTTTAGAGCGTGATGCACTCAATGGATTGCCCCTTGATGACGGATTTTCGGATTCTATAGGCCCTTATTACCTCTTCCTCCAGTAAACACAGATGTAGAATTTTTCAAGTTTTATTCTTAAAGTACATACTAGCTTACGTACGATACAGATTCGAATGCGGGATCCATAGGCATGGTTGCATCCCTCAGCCAGGCTATCATTTTTGTTTGTTTTTGTTTTCTTCCTATTTTGTTGCTTGTAAGAACAAAGCAGTAATTATTACCAGTAGAGCAGATGTACACGAATTTAAACTGAGAAACACCTTTCGAAGGGAATAGGACAGACATTATTTTGGGTGGGGTGGCTATACTAGCAGCGTCTATTATAATAGGGTTGAATAAAGAGGTCTACTTTTTGTTGGCATCATAGATTGCAAAAAAAAAAGAAAACTGGTATGCTATTAGATGCGGGAAGAAGGTGGAGACTTTGTGGCAAACCTATCTTAGCACTATTTTTTAATATAAATATGTCTAATATGTATAGCATTATAATATTAAATTCAGTTTTTGAGTGTTTGCCTTCTGTCACAATTCGTTCGACAAGTTTAAATTAAAAACAATTATAGTTTGTAATTTATTAAAAACTTCAAGTCTTATTGTTTTTTCTTCTCGCGATAATCTTTAATCCACTTCTCGATCCGTTCCTTCAGCTCCGTTGCTGGTATAAGCATGTCCTCCGTGAGCGTTTGCCGATTGAACGGATCGGTACTGCTGTTGAGTAGATGCCTGGTGATGATCGATCTGTCCATTACGGTTCCGGACGGCAGTATCACTGGGTCGCTCATCAGTGTGTCCATCAGTGGATCCTTGAAATCATCCGGAGCATCAGCAAACTCGTCCGCATTCTGCTGATTCTGGATGTAGATTTCGGATGCCTGGTGAATGAGCTTTCGGAATTCTTCCACTTCCATCGGAGTTCGAATACCGATTCGTTCCACGCGATTGGCAGCATCTTCAAAGAGGTGTTTTTCGAACGATCGTTCATCCGCTGCCAGGGCGGCGGCGAATTCATCACAGCTTAAGTGAAGATAGATGTCGATCAGCTGACCGAGCAATCTTCGCGGTTCCCAACCGTATTTCATGGGATTACGTACTCGCAAATCATTGCACTTTGGACCGCACAGTTGCTGCAAGTTGTAGTTCAACATCGAGCTCAGCCGGTCGATCAGTTCTGGTCGCAGGAAAGGTTCCTTGATGTCGATCGTTAGATAGTGGAACATGTCTACCGTTTCTCTGGCTAGGGTCAGATAAGATCTACACTGTCGCTCGTCCTGAACCAGCTGTCTCTGACGGCTTTGCTGCGCTTCCTGGCCGAGCTCATTCCACGCCATATCATCCATCATCAGTACCTGCGTTTCGTGAATTCGCTTCAAGTACTCCAGGCATTCGTCCAGCAGATAGGTGGTATCGTTTAGGAAGAAGTTTACGAACTTTACAAACTGTTTACCCATCTTTGACTCCTTGATGATTGCCTGCCGGTGGCCCACACTGTCCCAGAGACCTTTGAACAGGTGACTTATGTGATACCGAATGGTGAATTTGTCGTAGAATTCGGTACTCTGACCAGTAGTTTCGATGTCGGTGTAGAACTTCATGAGGGCGATGACCAGGGCCCTCTGGGCCAGATCGTGGTTGATGATCTGCAGATAAAGGCGCTGCGATGCCGTCTGGATGGTTGGCGAGGTTACGAAGAGCACCTGGAATTTGGAATGAGGATTAGGTTATTAGGTTGTGGAACAGCTTAAGCGAATCAGATTCGAGAATTTTCCATGATAAGGATAGAGGTATGTGTCCTCAGAAAAACTCGAAGAACTTTCACAAAACGTTTGCTAATCTAACACGAGGAAGTTTTGATATTTTGGCGTGTTCCATGCAAAACTTGAGGGGAATGACGGAAATCTATGTTTACAAGAGAATTGCAGAAATTCCATGAAAAGAAGTATCTTACAGAAGTACGGGCATATGATGTGGTAGTTCTAAGTTGTACAAGAAAATAAGATTTAAATTTAGAATTTAGATAGAGAAGCTTGCGGTTCTTCTTGACCAGAGGAAAACAAGAATATGAGCGATTATTTCCTGGAAAACTGGTAAACAAATTTCCGCTGAGAAATTTTGTGTATTTCAAGGTGTATCTCAGGGAGTTTATTAAAAAAAAAAATTCCCCGATTTGTTTTCCGTCGATCTTGTTTCCAGTGCTGAGCACCAATGCTACCGACGCCAGGGAGGCAGCTCCCACACCTGGACCCTACCTATCGACCCATCAACTCATGAACCGGGGGACCAACGGATTTACTCCCCTTTCCCCGAAGGAAGGCGTGATCAGAGATGTTATGCTGCAGAACATCCCGGCGGCGCCGACTGGGATTGAACCCAGGCCTGCTGGGATGAGAGGCAATCACGCTTACCACTACACCACCGGCGCCGCTAGTTTATTAAAATTAAAACATCCATAAAGAAACAAGAATTTTGAACATAACACACTTACCTCGATCAGTTTGGCAGTGATGTAGGGATTCTTGATCAGATGCGGCGCACACACCAGCGTAAGGATCCACGTGATGATTGAATTATCTACAAAATCAATGACCCCAATACTGTGCTGCATGCAGAACAGAATAAAATCCGCGATATCCTCGATGTACCACTCGGGCAGAGAGCAGAAGTTTTCGCTCGGGACCAACGTCGACGGCTCCTGTTTGTTGACGAACAGATCTTCGATGGGTCGGTTTTCGATCTGATACAGCATGTATTCGCATACGGACGAGTAGAACTGCATGCAGGCGCCCAGTACATTGGGATCGATGACCGCGATGTCACAGCCGAGTTTGGCCTTTGACAGCTTGTTGATCTGATTTACACAACGATCCCGAACTTGTTTGTTCCTACGAGCCAGCGGAGTGTTTTCCCATTGGCTTTTGCTGGCATTCAGTTCATCAACCATTCGCTGGAGTTCCTTGGTAGCTCTAAGCAGCTTGTTGTACCGCTGAATCGCTGGTATGATGCCCAGGTGATGAGCGTGAAGTGTTAGGAACCAGCAATGCGTAACAAACTTGGGTGTTTCCCATTTCTTCGCGGGACGAAGCTTCTCCAGCCATTCGGTGTACTCTTGAGAAGAATTTTTGAGCTTCGTTTCGTCGTCAATATCTATCAAGGCTTCCGGATGATGCGGATACAGTGGATCTATCCGGGATAAATTGATCTTAACCGACAGCAACTGAAGAATGGACATGAAATTCAACATGAATCCATCCTTTGCCAGGAACCGATCGTCAGCGTTGTACTGAATTCGTTTGTGGTTGGTTTTCAAAATTTCCGAGATGTACTTAAGCACTTCCTGTCGGCTGTCCAAATTCGTTAGCAGAGATAGGAAAATTTGATGCAAAACTTTTCTGGTATTTCCCAACAGAGTCTGGAAGGACGAGGCCAGTGTTCTATCGCAAACATTTTCCAAAAAGTGATGCGTTGCGAATTTAGGATTTTCGTCCAACAGGACCGACAGGGAAAGGAATGGTGCCAGGAAGGATACCTTGGAGATTTCCCTGGCCGCGTACTTGTCCAGTGTCAGTCTTGGCAGGAACACAACGTGTTTCACAATCAGTTTGCAGATTGGATTCGTATTTTCCACCTTGATCTCGACTAGCTCTTTCAGTCGGTTCAGCGGGTCCGAAACGATGTTTTCGTTGCATATGGTATTCTGCATGTCGACGTACAGATCATCTAGAACGATGGTGAAGATGGCATCGAAATCCGACTCGTTCTTACGAGCTTCGGCCATTAAGCTAGATAAAAAGTCCGACGGAACCTGAAACAATTTGATTTTTGTTAACTTTTTACTATTATAAACAGAGAACTGAAAACACAAATTACCTTATTTTCATACATTAACTGCAGCAGCGGTGATTTCTCCAGAATCAACTTGGCCGGATTATCGATTTGGGCAAAGTTCTGGAACCGGTTCTTCGTCAACAGAATGGCATACTTGAGCGTCTGCTGCCGGATGATGGCAGCTACGTCGGGCAGGATCTCCATCAAGTACATCTTCTTGCTCTTCTTGATTTTGGTATAGCTGTACACTTCGTCGTTTGCTCGGCAGTAGCAGTTGATGAGATAATCCAACGCTGCCACACGGTTTGAACTGAAAGCCTTCATGCTTGGCTTTGATGAGCAAAGCCTAATATCGCTATCAATTTCCATCGCTGCACTACCGCCACTCTTCTCCAACACCTCCTCGATATCGATCGGTTTGACCTTCTTGGACGGGATGCTGTTCCAGTTATCCGAAAGGGTCCCACTCGTGCTGCCATCACCAGACTGTATCAATTTGCCTTCGTAGAACTCCTTGATGACCTCGATGAATATCTCAGCGCAAAACTCGCGATAGTTTTTGGCATCCAAGGCTTCCAGGGCATTCGCCAGCACGGCCGGATCGATAGTGAAGCGTGCCTCGGAATAGCGGATCTGGCTGTTGATGTTCATAATGCGAAACACAATCTGCTGAAGTTCCTCACGCGTGGCAGCTTCGTCGCGAGTTTTGTCTTCAATCTTGGTTGGAGTTTCCTGGTTCACCAGTGGCAGAATGCTGTTGTTTGCCACCGGTGGATCTTCATCCATTTTGGTAGGAGATTCTGCACTGCTGGCTTCCGTGCCAACGCTGGGTTTCGTTGGCGATTGTGGCACCGGTTTCGTCTCAGCAACGGTGGACGTGGTTGTTGATTCTACGGTGAAGAGAAGAAAATGTAGTTTTGTATCCATTACGCGTCATATTTTGATTAGAAATCGAATGAGTGAGTGGTATGAGTTATTAAAAGTAATGAGCAATGAGAAAAGATTGAAGGGTAAGTTACTACGGCAGTCCCAAAACAGCAGATGAAATGAAAGTTGAAGACAAAAGCAAAGTTCCAATAGGTTTTGTGCATCTAAACAACTCAGCCAAAGGTAGCAAGTCAGTTCGTACACTCGTGAAGAAATTTTCAACTAAACTGGCTACCATACAATAGGTCTTACAAATCTGATCAACTATGACTAAAACAGCAACCATCTATCTAGTTGAGCTTTCAAGTTAAAGTAAGTAATTATAAGTCCACGTCCACTATACAATAGGTCGTGTTGACCGCTACCTTCTATCTACTCGAAGTCGCATGTTAAAGCAATAAGAAGTGAAATGGTATACTAACAATAAGAAGTTAAAAAGTATACTAGTGTGATGTACACCATCCAATCAGTCTATTTCACTTGAAAAACTTTTCCAAATACAGAAACCTTCTATCTTGTCAAGATGTCAAGCTAAGCTAATAATTTATTTTTGCCACCTGGAAGACGTATTCTGAACTCTATTCAACCTTCCAATATGCTTTGATGAAGATTGCAGATTTTTGAGGAAAATTTTACTCACTTTCTATCATTTTGAAAGAAATCCTACTCAATTTTGAGTTGATCTAAACGGCCATGTACGGCGACAACCGTCACATCCCCAGACGATCTGAAGCAAAACATACAGGTAAGGGGCTGTTCATAATCTACGTAGACTCTTTAAGGGAGTGGGGGGGGGGGGGGGGGTTGCTGACAAATGTCTACGGTCCATACAAACTTCCAAAAAATTGTATGGACAATTGCCTTAAAACCTTTAAAAATTGGTCTACGTATTTTAAGCTCTTTTATCCCCTCGCAACCGGTCATCTCTCTCTCTCTTCTTCTTCGCATTTGAAGGTTATGCCTTGTTCAGGCTATAGAGTTATAACATTTTAAAGCGCTGTCGTGGTGGTGGTTTCTGTGTTACAATTATTTGACAACCGTTATGACTCTGTACTCTGTCTGAACGTACTATTATTGTTTATCGCATAGTAGCTTATTGCGTGCTCTCAACTTAGTGTTCTAGATACTATTCCACAGTTATTAATTGAGAGCTTTGCTAATGGCTATCGAATGTACAACCGTTTTTTTATCACGAAGTATTCAAGACGTATTCAGACCCATCTCCAGCGTAATCCTAAGCTATTCTGGATATTTGTGAAGGCAAAAAGGAATTGGATGGGCTAAGGGTTGAGAATCATCCAAGCGATAAAAAAGCCAACACTTCTTCAGAAAGATGTAACTTCCTGGCAGAGCACTTCAAGATTGTTTTCAATGACTCAACGGCATCGTTAAGCCAAGTTGCTGAAGAGATCAGACGTACTTCCAGTGACGCCTTCAGCTTTGATATTTTCATGGTTACATTGGACCTCGTCGACTCTGCCATCCAGAAGCTGAAATTTTCGAACGCTGTTGGACCTGACGGCATTCCAGCGTCCATACTCAAAAGATGCTCAACAGAGCTTTCTTCTCCGCTTTCAAAGCTGTTCAATATTTCATTACAACTAGGTGTATTTCCTTCTCTTTGGAAATCTTCGTTCATGTTCCCGATTTTCAAGAAAGGAGACATGCGAAATGTGAGCTTTACCGAGGAATTACTTCACTTTGTGCCTGCTCGAAAGTATTCGAGAAAATCATCAACGACGCTTTATTTGTCAGCTGTAGAAACTACATTTCTCCTGACCAACATTTTTGTATTCACGGGAAACTCGGTATGTGAATGAAAGGTCTTCCTATGTACGGAATAACTGACGTGCACATTAACTGATCAAACAGAATTTATTACTTAGCTAAAATACACGCGACATTGCATGTATGCGCCTTCCAGCATCGTCGCAGTGATATATGAACTGTCACTCGAGAGCTCAGCGTCGCAGGGGGCGCACTAGCAGGTGTTAACACTCCGACCGAATACAGTCGTCTCCAACATCTTCCCTCTTAATAAAGGTGACGGCTAAAACCACATCGGCGGCCTTCGATTCCTAGAAGAACGCCGAGGAACTGTTACCACTGGGTCTGCCTCAACTGCTGATTCAAATTTGGTTGAAACTTGTTGACGTTGACGTTGGTGGGGACTGAACAGACGACAACGGACTCATCACAGGATCTCGCGGCTGGTCATGCCGCGGAGTAGATGATGCTCGTTGTGGCGTAGAAGCTTGCAATGTTCTGGCTTATGAAGAAGCTTGCTCAGACGATGGTGTTACTGGAGCTGGAAGTGGAGCTTGCGTATTCGGGCCAGGCTTCAAGTAGGACATCTAAGGATAATGTCTGTTCACAACTGCTGACTGGGTGAGTTGACTGGCTTGGTGCTGAATTTGTCACGGTTCGGCTTCGTAACTGATTAATGTGTGAGCGCAGCATTCGACGGTCTTCGATCCACACATTGTACATGACGTCTCCCAGGCGTTGTAACACGATGGCTGGTGCCCATTTCCAACTGTTTCGTGTGTAGACCTTGGCTTAAACTGGATCGTTCTTGCTGTAGGTCCTTGGCTGTTTGTCTGTTTTACTGTTCTGGCTTACGAACTGTTGGTGGACAAAGCAACTCGAGGCATGTCCGGATTTGGCGACCAAACTGACCTCAGATGGCGATTTGCAGTCCGGTAAGGAGCGATTTGGTGTGCTCCGATATGTAAGCAGAAATATGTCCAAAGCTTCGTCGATAACTCCGCTCCCCTCTCGAATCTTCTTGACGGTGCGTTTGAACGTGTCCACAAAACGTACGTGATACGCCGAGTTTGTACCACTTCAGGCCACTTGGAGAAGCTGTCGACGGCGATGAGATAGTATTCGCCTTCGACTGGACCGGCGAAATCGACATGAACACGTTGCCACGGACCAGATGCTTTGGGCCATGGGACAGGATCCGAGTGAGGAGGAGATCGTGCGACTGACACACAATGTTGACAAGCCTTGACGTAGGCCGAACAGGATACAGCCATCCACTAGACTGAGCGACTCCTGCCTGGCTTGGAATCGCTTGAGTTTCGGCTCGATGAGTTGCTTTTGTGGCCAACCATCTTTGACATACCGGAACACCTTGCGAAGGAGTGGAAGAGCGTTAACTGAACATGAGGCTACCGACCTGATATCTTCCTCGAGACGGATACTGGCGATGACGTAATCTTCCTCGGGCTTCGCGTGTTGGTCGATGAGACGGGACAGGACATCGGCATTACCGAAATTTTTGGTCGATACGTACTCAATCTCGAAGTCATACAGCAGTAGAGTCAAGGCAAATCGTTGCAGCCTGTTGGCAGTATAAACGGGAATGCCTTTCTTAGATCCGAAGATTCGAAGCAGTGGAGCATGGTCCGTTTGTAGACGGAAACGCCGATCAAACAGCATTTTATGAAATTTGGTTGCGGCAAATATTATGGCCAGACCTTCGCGATCCGGTTGACTGTAATTATGTTCCGTCTTGGTGAGTGCTCTTGAAGCGTGTTAGACCACTTTCACAGATCCATCTGGAAATCGATGACTGATCGTTGCGCCAAGACCAATGGATGAAGCATCAGCCGAGACGATGATCCCCTGAATCGGATTGTAGTGAGTTAGTAGCAGATCCAAAGAGAGAATTCGCTTGAAACTCTTTGTTCCACTCGAACTTTGCTTCTGACTTGAACAGGCTGTCAAGCGGATAGCGCAACATCCGCATATTCGGCACAAACTTCCCATAATAATTTATTGCACCGAGGAAGGACCGCACTCCAGAGACGTCAGTGGGAGGCGAAAGCTTAGTGATCGCCTCGATTTTCGTTGAATCTGGGTGCAACCCTTGATGATCGATGACATGGCCCAGATACCGAATCTGACGTTTGCGGAACGAACATTTTTCAGCTCGGATCGTGAATTTGAAATCCTCGATGCACTGTAGAACCGCTTTCAAGTTGCGGTCATGCTCTTGCTCGTTTTTGCCACCGACTACGACGTCGTCCATATAGCCGGATGTTCCCTTGAGACCGGCGAGCATCGTATCGATGAGCTGTTGAAATGCTTCGGGAGCAATCTTCACACCTGGTGGAAGGCGATTGTAGTGGTACAGTCCACGATGGGTATTTACCGTTAGCATACCACAACTTGCTTCATCAACTTCCACTTGCAGGAACGCATTAGAGAGATCTTTCTGGCTGAACACTGTACAATTTGCTAGCTTGGCAAAAATTTCCTCCGGAAGTGGAAGCCAGTATTTATGAGGCTGCAAGGCAGAGTTCAGTCCCGTCGAATAGTCGTCGCAGATCCTAATCGAACCGTTCGCCTTGCGTACTACGACTATCGGAGCAGCCCATTCCGGTCGAGCTCTTGATTCACGGCATCTTGCATTGCATACGCCACTGGACGTTTCGGACAGAAAACTGGCTTACACTGTTCTTTCAGCTCCAACTTCACTTTAGTCTTATGGCACAAACTGTCTTCACTGAACACCTTCGGGAATGTTTTCTTCAGGCCAATAGCAGACTCAGGCGCACTGGATACCTGACAACAGAATGTGTCCATCGGCACGGACCACAGAACAAAACTGTCCACTAAATCAGATCAGAGGAGTTGCAAATGTTTTTCAGTGGGTTTTTGTTTTGTGGGTTTTCTTCTCAATGCTAACGCCACAACAAAATTCTCCCACAAGAGGCAAAATATTTCCCGAAGCGACTTCCTAGCACTGGAATAATATCCTTCTCGGTGCCCGATTTGGCCACAATCTGAGCACTTATGGTTTTTAAAGGTGCAGTCACGAGTGTAATGAAAAGAGCCACAAAACCAACACAACGTTTTCGGTTTGTATTTGTTGTCACTAGTATCAGTTGTGGATGACAGATAATCACGTTTCTTAAAACGCCGGTCGTCGAATTTCTGCTACACCACATTAAGGCCGTTCGAAATGCTGAGTTTCAAAATTGTTTTAAACTACTCGTCAATTCTATAATTTGAAACTGTCAAAAATAAAACTGCAAAAGATGTTTGTAATCATCAAGTTCCATAAACTTTACTGTCCTCTATGAAATTCTTCGTTTTTTGTTTGTGAAGCTCTTCGAAACATCTTTAAACACATCCAAAGAAATTTGAAACAGAGTTCCATTCGTGTTTCAAACTCGCTCAGAAATAAAACAGAATAGTCGAGCAGTTGCAAATCTGATGCATAATAGTGCTCGAATAATGAAACTACAACTCAGCATTGCGAGAGGTGCGTTTCTGTTCTAGTTTCAAATTGAAACAATCCTTATAAAACGGCCTAACTTGACTGAAATTAGAAGCAGACTCGATCATTGCGTTATCGTGCCGGAGATTAAACAATCGCTGGCTTTCTTCCGACAGCTGCTGTAGGGTAACATTGTTTTGATCTTCGATTTTGGAAAGAAGTCGCGTTCGCAGTTCGGCATCACATTCAGACTTGAGCCCACACACATAAATGAGGCATTTGAACTCTTCTTCGGTGAGCTTTCCTAACTCGAAATTTACGCAAGATTTATTAACCCGGCAGGCAAAGGATATGTGATCCTCCGTCGTGTTTTTGTAAACTTGGATGCATCTGTACCGACGGCTAATAACTGACTCTTTCGCGAATGCTTTTTTCGACTTCAACTGCACAGTGGAAATTTTTCGTCACCGGATTCAACGTAGTCTGTTGGATAGGTGACGATACGGTTCGACATATGCGACTGCTTTCAATCAGCAAATTGTTGCAAGACGGAGAGTAGCTGTCAATTTAATGTACATCTGATGAATTTTACTACCGGTTTCCTTTTTTCCGGATACAGTACATTATTACATTTGTAAATTAATTTGACTTGCGGCTTAATTTGACTCAACACGGGAAAACTTATCAGGTCCGAACTTATTGAGGTAAGACAGATTAATAGCTCTTTCTCAAGGTAGTGGTGCATGGCCGTTCTTAGTTCGTGGAATGATTTGTCTGGTTAATTCCGATAACGAACGTGACTCAAATTAACCAGCGTCTGGCTGAAAATCTCCTTAATAAATATAAGCAACCAACAAAACTAAGGTTTGCCAGAAAACAAGCAGGGCCTTATTACGGGTGTCACTACACGGTGATAAGCAAGTGATAATCAGAATAAAAGCCGTGATTACCGTACAAAGCAAATGGGAATCACTTCACCGTGAAGTGACATCCGTAATAAGCCTCGCAGATTCAATATTGATACACGATCTATGTTGAAACTCGCTATTAGTTGTCTCACTCTTCACATAACCCAAGTCCTGCGTAAATATGAATTACAAATTATGCCATCAAAACCCCATTAGAGTGTGGCATACTTAATGGATCAAAAATACAAATACAAAAAGGCAAAAATACCAATAGGAACTCATTTTGATTTTGACTGCGATTAGTTTTCCGTCGTAAAACGGCAATGATCTTAATAAGTAATTTCTCGTTTGCATTTAAACACACATCTTACGCTAATTGTAACGATAGTTCTTCTAGAGATGGCCTCTGCATTTTTTGAACGCCGTTTAATTATACATACTTAGGAAATCTTCATTAAACAAATTTTGATTAATGCAGATTTTCCTAAATAGGTATAATTTAATTTTGTCTAGGTAAAAATATCAAACAAGAAAAAAAACACCAACAAAAACTTGTTGACAGAATATTCAAATGCAGGAAAAAGCACATGACCTGCCCGAAGATGAACACTGAACATACTTATAATCAACAACCCAAGCATTAAACTTAACAGCATCATTGAAAGCGACAGCAAGCTGAAACGCATTTAAAGCATTTTCTGCAACTGCGAAGTAGGTATCGGTAGAATGAGGTTGACAAACTGTGTTTAATCGAAATGTAGGTCACCACCCAATCTCGAGCAAACTCGCAGACGGCTTCACGAAGCAAAATTGAAAACCAATTTGGCAACGAGAGCGCATACACACACGTAAACTGTATGCATTATGCTTTTTGCTTTGTGATGCATCTCGACCTCGTATCTCGATGCACTGACTGACTGGGTGGAAGTTTTTACCTGCTCTATATTTACACCCCTACAGCACCTCTCGGGTGGTTTTTCAAACCACAAAACTCCGTATCACCCTATCCAATAATCCGTTCGTCTTACCTCCTTCGACGGAAGATGCGACAGCAACAGTCTCAACCCCAACTGGGCTATCCTGTTGGCCATCGGTGGCGGTAGTAGTGGCTACAACCAGAGATCTGTTTCCTCCTGGTGTCCCCGTTTCCAGCTTCCGCAAACGCCTCGCTCGAATTTCTTCCGGTGTGAGCTCCATTTCGGACTGCTTCCTCTTTGCTTGATGGACTTCCACTTTTGAAGCCGTTTTGCCTGCCACCAATGGAACTCGGTTTCACAGACACAAAGGCTTTTGTTTTCGCTACTTGCAAACACGCACAAAGTTCACTCGCCAGTCGTACTTGGCTTTTCTTTCGATTTTTTTTTTCTTCTGGCCGCAGCACCTCCTCCGCTAGCGTTGCTCCCAGCTGCTGTTGCTGGTTGTTTGCTGATGCGACGACGGAGATCAAGACGAAAACGGAACGCTTGCTCTCGAATGGAAAACGTCACCTACCGATTTTTCTTTTCCGTCGTAACCAGAATCGACTTTTTCTTCTTCACTGCTGCTCTCTACGCCCGTCTGCAACCCAGCCACGAAAGTTATTTTTTTGCCCTCGTTTTTACTCGGAAGCACAACAATCCTACAGAAGATTTAGTACTTTGTTTTTTGCACGAACACGAGCAGAAAATTCTGTTTTTCTCGTGAATCACCAGAGGTTTATGTGAAAGGTTTGAAGAAATTTTTGTCTAGTCACTTTCGCTCATCATCACTTGCAGAGCACCACGCACCGTTTCGTCGTCGTCGTCCGCTCGTCCGTCCGTCGTTTGATTCGTTTGCTTTTTCTTTTTCTTTCGATCTTCTTTTTTCGGGCATCAAATCAGCTGTCAAAACGGAACGAATAACTGCCCTGGTGGTGGGCTATTTTGCGTTTTACAATCGTCAGATTTTCCGCCCTATAGGGTGGATCCATTAATTCCGACACACTATTTGTGTGTGTTCATCACACGGAAAGACGAAACAATTTATTCAAAATTAAAACGCTGTCCAGACTGGAGAGTTATAACATGTTATAACGGTTGTCAAATAATTGCAACACAGAAATCACCATCAAGATAGCGCTATAACATGTTTTAACTCTGTAGTCTGAACGTACTATAAGCCTTTGTACTCATATTGACAGCTAAGTGCAACCACTCAAAATTGAGTTCTTTGCGAAGTATCCAATTTTGAGTTTTTTGCTAATGCTTTGTTCAGACTGGAGAGTTATAACATGTTATAACGGTTGTCAAATAATTGCAACACAGAAACCACCATCAAGATAGCGCTATAACATGTTATAACCCGCATAAGCGCGAACCATAAATTGACCTTGCCGATAATGGTTATAAATTGTTTATAATCCCTGCTAAACTTCAACTGAAATGGTTATCGAACTTTACATGAACGTTTAATCACAGACAAACAGACATAACACTCGCAAGTTGTTCATCGAACAAGCATTTAACGGTCAATTTAAAAGTATCGTAGTTGGTAGCACCGCCACCTGTGGCGCGCATAGTCATTTCCCTTGAGTTTGACGTTTTCACACTACCACCATCTGTTCAGCGTGCTACCCACCACAGTGTACTCAACAGATGGCGGTAATGTTTAAGCGACGATGTTTTACAGTGAGAAATATTCAATGTGTTATGTCTGTTTGTCTGTGGTTTAATGATAAAGTTTTAACCTTAAGTATTATAGTTTTTTGGAAGTGGACCTTACAAATAATGGGTTGTTAAGAACCATTACCATTCAAAATTCTTGTTTTCTCCACACATTTTCGGAAAGAAAACTATACTAAAACCTTTTAACTTGTGGTTTGAGAACATTAATGGTAATGGTTATGGTAACCAGTAAGGTCCATGAATGGTTTTGTAACATCGATCAACTTTATGTGGAATATATCGCGGATTGGTTGCCTGTAAATTACTGATTACCAATTCACGATATATTTCACGTAAAGTTGAGCGATAATACAAAACCATTAATGGACCTTACAGACTACCATAACCATAACCATTAATGTTCTCAAACCATAAGTAAAAACGTTCTAATATAGTTCTCTTTCCGAAAATGTATGGAGAAAACAAGAATTTGGAATGGTAATGGTTCTTAACAACCCATTATTTGTAAGGTCCGCTTCCAAAAAACCATAATACATAAGGTTAAAACTTTATCACACAAACGTTCATGTAAAGTTCCATAACCATTTCAGTTGAAGTTTAGCAGGGATTATAAACAATTTACAACCATTATCGGTAAGGTCATGTGATGGTTCGCGTTTATGCGGGAACTCTGTAGTCTGAACGTACTATAAGACTTCATTTTAAGTCAAATGTAACTATTTCGTAAAGAGTGAATGTTGGGTGAAAAGTACCTAAAACCGAGTTTTTAATGTTAGTGAATATTGACAAAACAACATTCTTTCCTTATTTATCTTCAGATTGCATTAACCAATCAATCAATAGTTTTATTGCAACTTATAAAATCTGAATCTCATTCTCATACATGTAATCTAATGTAACACAATAAACCGTCCTTTATCTATTGAATCCATACCGAGAACCATTCCTTGCGTGGAATATGCTTGCTGTCCAATTAGCCAGCTGATTTTGCTGCTTCCGGTTCCAGTTCAACCCGAAGGTGAATTCCCAATAGCGATGAATCGTTTCCATGGTCTTGTTGATCTTTTTGAAGCCCAGGACTCTGAAAAAGTTTGCAGAAGCAAATTCATTAAGAATGTGTTTATTTTAATATTGTTTTAATACATACCGGCTGGATAACGTCATCAGATTATGAGTCGTTACCCATGAGTTCAGCTACCGGGATATGTTCTATGTAGGTGCAGAATTCGATTTACGGATTGGATCCCAGATTAACACGGTGCTGTCTCAGTTGACACGGGTAAGTTTTTCAAATGGCACCTTGTTCCAGTCAACATTAGAACTAACTGGCGCTCCTAATAAGTCCAACATTGACACTCCGACTCGTATTCGACAGCGACAGCAGGCACCGGAACCACAATTTGGACCATGTCTATAATAATTTTAAACATGAATTAATATCTAAAAGTTCACCTGGATGACGTGAACTTACCTCATCGAACAATTCGGCAGCCTAGAATTGTTTAAAACTAATGACGACAACTCATTCAAACAAAATAATGACGAACTTATGAAGCGATGAAATTTTTTCATCCAAAACGAAGTGCAATCCCAACACTTGATTGTGCATACTTTCAAAGCATGGAAACCGAAACAACTCAAAATAGAGATAGAAAGCCCTCAAAACTAAGAACCCTCACAAGACTAATGTGTTAGTACAATTAATGTAAATTTTAGTATTTTGTTTATAATTCAAGATTAAGTTGAATTTACTCATCAATAAGCACATAATTGTATCCAAAACAGTAGTCATAGAGGAGAACTTATTTTTAAGTACTTTATATCTCGATTTTGAGTTGTTTTGTTTCTCCGTGCACGGTAACCAGCGTAAACACATTAAGCCTGGTACGCAGCTGAAAAGAAAACGGAAAAGTAATTTTTGAGGATTTTCCCCAAAAGAAAATTTGACAGCTATAGTCTGCTAAATTTTGAGATTATAGGGAGATGTGGTCAAATTGTAAAATCAACACTTATTAGTGTTTATGTTGTTTAAATGCATCCAAAACATCAGTTTTGCAATAAACGCCAACATTACCTAACGAAATAATTGATCAGACCATTATTCCGCAAGGAAAGTGAAATTGCATTCAGAATGCGCCACCTTCATGTCGATCACGATACTAATGTAATCGATCTTTCCTTTACCGATTTCTTTTGAACTGCGTACTGGGTCAAGAAATGCTGAGGAAAAGTAATTTCTTTTGCATTCCGTGTCCTATCCGGTAGCACATAAAAACTGGATTAAAGCCTGGTACGCAGCTGAAAAGAAAACGGAAAAGTAATTTTTGAGGATTTTTCCCAAAAGAAAATTTGACAGCTATAGCAACCGGTGAACACTCTTGTTTATTTCAGTTACCGGGGGACGTAATTTGTGATTAGCCCCGGTCCCTTTCAAATTGTATCATTATTTATGTACGGTCCTTATATTTGAAATGACGTTTCACATTCATCTAGTGATGGCCGATTTTCATTTGAATAATCGATTAATCGATTAACGAACCGAAAAGTAAAATATTTGTAATCGGTTATATCATGCCGATATAAGCATTAACTTCTCCAGAGGATCATCATCGATCGTTTCAAAAATGTGCTGTACTCTCATTGTAGGAAAAATGACAGCACAGCGAACACAAAATAATCGATTAGCTGTTAATCGAGTAATTAAAAAATGGGACATCTCTGATTTTGGTGTGATTGTTTTGATAAAAATGAGCGCAAAATTTCATCTCTACCGAGGGGTCAGCAAAACCACAAAATTACCTTGAATACGGGGGGTATTCATTGAATGAAAGGGACCGTGAAAGAGGACACTAAAATAGAAAGTTTTTCTTCCGACAGTTTCATCTTAGTATTTATCTTTGGCTATAGTCTGCTAAATTTTGAGATTATAGGGAGATGTGGTCAAATTGTAAAATCAACACTTATTAGTGTTTATGTTGTTTAAATGCATCCAAAACATCAGTTTTGCAATAAACGCCAACATTACCTAACGGAATAATTGATCAGACCATTATTCCGCAAGGAAAGTGAAATTGCATTCAGAATGCGCCACCTTCATGTCGATCACGATACTAATGTAATCGATCTTTCCTTTACCGATTTCTTTTGAACTGCGTACTGGGTCAAGAAATGCTGAGGAAAAGTAATTTCTTTTGCATTCCGTGTCCTATCCCGTAGCACGTAAAAACGTCATTACTTTTCAGCTGCGTACCAGGCTTTAATGTGTAAAATTTCACACATTTCGTGAAAAAAGGGGCATACTCATAAAATGTGTAAACTGTATTTACACATTTATGTGTAAACCCAGCAAACGTCAATAGAAGTGTACTTTTTACACATTTTTCAAGAACGGTTTTTACAGCAAAATGTGCAAAAAGTAATCATTTGTAGAACTTAAATATAATGGGTGCGCCAAGGGGTAGGTCACTCCACACACCAATCTTTCGTCATCTTTTTTGTCAGTGTACCGCATGTGTGCCGCAGGTGTGCCGATGTTGCCGCTCATGGAGCAAGCTGCGATTGTTTGTAAAATACCCATCCCGGCAACCCGGTATTTTTGACACCTTGAATGTTTTGGTTTGAAATCGTAAGCATAAATCGGATTGAGGATGACGCGGGAAGTGGCAGGAGTGGGAAATGTTGGTGTTTTGTGTTCATAGGATAATAAAAGTCCTGTGTTAAGCCTGGTACGCAGCTGAAAAGTAATGACGTTTTTATGTGCTACGGGATAGGACACGGAATGCAAAAGAAATGACTTTTCCTCAGCATTTCTTGACCCAGTACGCAGTTCAAAAGAAATCGGTAAAGGAAAGATCGATTACATTAGTATCGTGATCGACATGAAGGTGGCGCATTCTAAATGCAATTTCACTTTCCTTGCGGAATAATGGTCTGATCAATTATTCCGTTAGGTAATGTTGGCGTTTATTGCAAAACTGATGTTTTGGATGCATTTAAACAACATAAACACTAATAAGTGTTGATTTTACAATTTGACCACATCTCCCTACAATCTCAAAATTTAGCAGACTATAGCTGTCAAATTTTCTTTTGGGAAAAATCCTCAAAAATTACTTTTCCATTTTCTTTTCAGCTGCGTACCAGGCTTTATAGGGTATTATAATGCCCTCAAAGGTAGACCAGAAGCCTAGCCTTTTGTGATTTGAAAAACAACGGTCTATCAGCGGCCGAAACCGGTGGAGAACATTGTTGGAGACCGACTATAGAGGATGATGAATATGACTTCGGTAGTTTGTTTAGTGTGAGTTGCAGCATTATTTGAATTAAGGGTACTAATGGGGTCTAATTAAGTCTTCTTGAGCTCACTCTAGAACCTACATTTCGTATTTAGATCTATAAGTGAACTACTGGTCTGAGTTCCTTTGGTAAATTCAACTAAAGGATATTCCTGAACATACAGTCAAACAGCACCTAATGTTGTGAACTTCAATGACAGTTGTCCAGCAGTGCCCCCATTTTATTTGCAACAATCCAATGCCTACGAGATTGTGCCGAAGGTCTGCCGATGAATGTGCCCAAGCAGTGCCGAATCTAATTTTGGCATAATGTGCTGAGTGACTTACCCCTTGGGGTGCGCATGGTTATTTATTAACTTCGGAATTTTCTTATTTGTGTCAATGATAAAATAAAGATTGCTCGAATACAATAATATTTTTTAATGATATTTAATTAAAAAAAAAGAAGAAAGAAATGCCATCAAAAAAATCAGTAGCGGCTCCGGTGGTATAGTGGTAAGATTACCTCTCACCTCAGCAGGCCTGGGTTCAATCCCATTGGTCTAAGTACTCAACACCACTGAGTACTTGGCAGATAAGCAATTATAACGGAATTTAAAGGTTATAAACCAACACACTAGCCAACACACTCAAAGCTCTTCATAAAGGGATTCCGTTAAGAGGTTCAACAAATTTAAAAGATTAATTTAAATAGGAATCATAGATCGTATCAGTCACGACATCCAATTCATAGATCTATCGAAAAGAATAGCATAATTTCCATCGAAATTAGAGAGATGGAGAGGTAACGTTGGTATCAAGCTTTTATTACTTATTTAGCTGCCCATATGATGTATTCTAGGATAGCTTAGATGGCAAGGCAAGCGGCTGGTGATCGGAAGGTCATGGTTCGAATTCCATTTAACGACATGTGTGTATGTATGTATGTAATAAATTTTCTATGATCTATGTGTGGAGGGTGCGTGCTTCGACAGAAATAATGACACAACAATCACTAACGAGAACAACCCTGCTCTGTCCCGTTCTTATTCTCATATTAATTAACGCGTAGTTGAATAATTGTTTTATAAATGTATAATAGTGTCTAATTAAACATTATTTCGCATGAGAACCATGAGAATCAAGCTTCTATATACACCTTTATACCATCGCTGTTTAAGGAAGTAATGATGTCTAATAAATGCATCAAAAATCAAAATCAAAAATTTGGTCGAATAAGCTCTGTTACAACTCTTGTAAGTCGAATAAAAGTTTCTCGACATACCTTACTCAAAACCAAATATTACGATGTTGTGGTTGAATAAATTCTCCAGATTTGTCTTAATAAAGCCTGAACAGAAGTTATTATTAAAAATAGTACAAGTATTATTAAGCATGAAGTGGAATAAAATCGTCAAGAAGTCGTTTCTTCAATAGGCAATTGTTTGTTGGGAATATAATACCATAATAAAATAAAATAAAATAGAACATAATAGCAACAATCAATACGAAACCAACGATTTTAAATTGGCTCACCACTTTAGTAGCCTATTGGTCCCAAGCAAACGATTAACGTACCCTATTCTAGTCGAAATTCTAGTACTACGCAATGTTTGTTTTGATTCGCTATGAAAGTTTGACAGATAAAATGAGGGGTTATTGGTTTTTCCTATGTTTCGAGGGGTGATTCGACAAGCTTGGGACCGAAGATAGTACCAGAGGTGAGCCAAAAAGTTGAGCACGTTTTTTTGGGACCTGCTTGTCTTAGAGTTACCTCTATGATAATAGAGCGTTGCAAATTCCGAATTCGAGGATGTTTTTGTCAACTTCTTGATAAACATGTTCGACTTGAAGGTATGACACTACGAAATGCTGTCTGAATGTAGATTATGTGAAAGTCCTTCAAATATATGGCTCAGCTTCGATCAGCATAAATAATTTCGGCTATCGATGCACGATCAATATCTGACTGAAAATAAGACAACAATCGAATTCAAATTGAACGAGCAATAGGTGGAATGATCCCGTGACTTATTCCAGTAACTTGGATCACGGTTAGTGAAATATTTAAAAGAACAAACAAGATAAAAAATCATCGAACCACTCAAATCGTTTCCAAAATCGTAGCCATAATTGACGAAACATTCCCTACACGGATAGAAATCTCCTTATACCTTTTGGCAAATTTCCATTGCTGATTATTCATAAAATGTATAAGTCAACTAATAAGCAGACGCCTTGCAAAAAGTTAATAAAGATCATGTGTCAAATGAAATGTATATGCGGTCACACATACCTTTTATGCATTCTAATAGGACCTATATGTGGTTTGTCTTATGGAATGTATAAGGCTGATGCTTTGGCAAAAATGTATAAGTGAAACACATGAATTAAATAATTGATTTTCGTTTCGTGTACGGGTACTATGGAATATAAGGTATAAAAAATGAGAAATGAACTAAGTATAAAAGTTTTCAGAAAATGAGAATGTTCAAAATAATCACAGTATTTTTAAGTATTATTAAGTGTCTTAGATATCAGAGTTTCTGTGTACAACGCAGTAAATACAAAGTTTAGAGTGGGATACCCCTAGGTTTGATTTATTCACCTTAATAATGAGAAAGCGAAATGACGAACGTTCACTTTTCACAGGTTTCTCTGCGCTATTATTTAAGACAAACGGCATCTTCATAGAAATCGGGTGACTTAAGTATCGAAAAATATTTTGATCGGAAGGGGATTACGTCAAAAAGCAAGTTGACTCGTAAATAAATTTAAAAATGGGATGTGATCCTATTTTCGGACAGTATATAGTGTAATAGCAGGAGCATCGATTGACACTGATAACTCCACTTTGTTTACCTTTGTTACTTTCGACGTAATGAAAATTTGCTCTTGAGTTGTTTTCTCCATTCATTTTTGGAATTATTATGAGAGGTTTGAGTAAAAATGGCATAATCCTGAAGTGTCGTTCCCCCTGGGCAAATGATTTGACGTACATGTTCTTTACCCTTTAAAGCCTGGTACGCAGCTGAAAAGAAAACGGAAAAGTAATTTTTGAGGAATATTCCCAAAAGTAAATTTGACAGCTATAGGGAGGTGTCTTTTGCTAAATTTTGAGTTCATAGGTAGGTGTCGTCTAATTTTAAAATCAACAATTATCAGTTTTTATGTTGTTATAATGCATCCAAAACATCATTTTTACAACAAACGTTAAACTTACCTAACGGAATAATTGGTCAGACCATTATTCCGCAAGCAAAATGAAATTACATTCAGAATGCGCCACCTTCATGTCGATCACGATACTAATGTAATCGATCTTTCCTTTACCGATTTCTTTTGAACTGCGTACTGGGTCAAGAAATGCTAAGGAAAAGAAATTTCTTTAGCATTCCGTGTCCTATCCCGTAGCACGTAAAAACGTCATTACTTTTCAGCTGCGTACCAGGCTTAATTAGAAAATACGTTTTACCAGGTTTTACCCATTTAATGAGTTTAACCACTTTACTTCGACATGGGCACTTTTCCACCCATTAATGAGAACTTAACAGTTACAGTGCAGAGATCGAAAGTCTATTCGAGCTTTCGATAGTCACCTGGGATTAGTTTGGCGATGTATTCAATTTTGATGGTTTTACCAACACGCTACGAGCATAAAAAATGTCAAAAATCATCAAAATAATTGGTCGATTATTTTCTCCCAAGGAAAGCCGGCTTGGTAACTACATAACTTCCAGCATTTGCATTTAATATTGCTAGTTCACGTTAATAATTAAAGTAATAGTTGACAATCGTACTTACACAATATGGGTTCTTGGATGCGAATGCAGAAAGTGGCATCAGTGGCAGTAGCTGCCGCTGGCGGAGCTGCTAGTTTTTGGTTTGCTCAAAAGACCTTGGATGAACGGAAAGTGTTGAACTCTTGGACCACCAGTTTTGAGCCCTCGTCGTGTGCTAAGTGGGATTTCAACTGGGATCAGTAAGTATTTGAAAATCGTTGCTCGGCACAATAAATTTATGTTTGAATATTTTAATTTAGCCGCGATCCGAAGAGTTTGGTCCAACCGCTGGCTGACTCGTCGGATCCCACTGTGCAAAATCGTTACAATGAAAAGCTGGACAAGAAGAGGTCCAGGGTAGTGCGGCACTTGATATTGGTTCGGCACGGTCAGTATAATATGGACGGTCGATCCGACCTCGAGCGGTATCTGACTGAAAAAGGTCAAAAGCAGGCCGCCATCAGTGGAGAGCGCCTCAAGGAGCTGGACATAAACTTTGACAAAATTGTCCGTTCAACAATGACCCGTGCTCAGGAGACGGCAAAAATAATGTCAATTTCACTGCCAGAGCTGAAGTTGTACGACGATGCCCTGCTGGAGGAGGGAGCTCCAATTCCGCCGGAACCACCAGTCGGTCATTGGCGACCGGAAATTTCGGTGAGTGCATTGATTCTGCGGATTGCTAGAAATAATAATAATAAACTTTCCCTTTCGCAGCAGTTCTTCGAAGATGGAGCTCGCATTGAAGCCGCTTTCAGAAAGTATTTCCACCGTGCTGAACCGGATCAAAAACAGGACAGTTACACCTTGATTGTGTGCCACGCCAATGTGATTCGGTACTTCGTTTGTCGGGCACTACAGCTTCCTCCGGAGGCTTGGCTTAGGATTTCACTTGGCCATGCTTCGCTTACATGGATCTCGATCATGGACGACGGCAGAGTAACGCTGCGTACACTGGGAGAGACTGGCCATATGCCTCGGGAACTGCTGAGCAGGTAAGTGCTGTGGCCAGCTTTTTGTTTTCGTAAGACTTACAACGAGTTGAGACTAATGAGTATGCATAAAGTTAATTTGGTGACATGATCTCAATGGTTATATAGATCTGCTCATAAGTTTAGGTATTCACTACATATTATGGCGCTGCATAGTGTTACGAACAGTTAGTTGAAGCATTTTTTTTTCTCCTAGGTGATGACAGCCGGATTAGTCTGTTGGGGGAAGGTATGGTGCCCAAGGAAATGATCGATTTGCACTTTATTTCTCTGATGAATCTTCTTGAAGGTCCTAAAAAATAATATGAACATTAGAAATTCCGGAAATGATGTTTAAAAAATTCTACTCAAAATAGCATTTTTATTTTGCACAGTGGAGGGGGAATGGCTCTATTGTTGTCCTATGGATTTAACCCTCTCGTTGGTCACTGTTGAACCCTTGCCGAATGTGGAAGGGCTTAATATCATGCTGTACTGAAATGCAAATTGTAGTTATCAACTCATATTTTCATAATACTGCATGAACTCAACAAATTTGTTCTATAGAGTTGTTATCACAAGAAGCAATGGTACGATGCAAACGTGTTTAGCTCGGCTTGCTGATTTGTGCTATGGGACGGACTTGCCATGAGCGGCAGTGTATGCCTACATCTAGACCATGAATTTGACCAGAAAGTATCACATATTCTGCTCTATTTTTCTGGTACTGACGTCAGGTGTGAGACTAGCAGGTTTTGCTGCAATTCACTCTTATATAGACGAAGCAAGAAACAATCTAAATCACATTATCACACATTGAGAGAAATAACAAAAAGTGTACTTTTCAATTGTGACATTTTTTCATTGTAATAAAATAAATAACCAAAAATACCTATGTATATTGCCGTCAGTGTTGGAAAAGTTCGCGATATTTCACGAAGTTCACCATGGGAAAAGTTCGCGAGTCATAGTGAGTTTTCGCGAACTTTTCCATCACTGATTGCCGTTAAGCAATACGTAAGATTTCAAATAATCTTATGTATTGCTTCGTTTTCGAATAGATTGAATGTTTCGATCATGGTGGGCTTTGGATCGTGGTTCGAATGGTGTGCTTCTGTCGTAACTGGTTGATCTTGAGCGGAATGCTTCGGAATGTTTAGAAAAATAGGGCGCACGCAGTTTGGGATACATTATTGACTGCTATCGAGAACGTAATTTCATTTGAATAGCTTGCTTAACAAGGGCTTAAACAATCGACACGTCGGTCATAGCTTGTTATGATAGCCTGAACAATGCGTTAAGAGCAAATTGATACATTGAACGTCGCGTGAAAGTGGAACTTAATGAAGGCCTAAGTACTTTTTTGTAGCTTTTAGCGAGGCGTTTAGTTTTCGGATTTGAAAGATCGTCAGTTGCAGTGGCTTGTTTACTGAGCTGAAAAACGCGGTCCCAGATCCTTTCATATTAAAGAGATTTTGTGAAACTTGTCGTCGTCGTCGGTGCCGGATTAAAAATGGTTACAACAACTCGAGTAACGGTATGATGTGATATGACTGGCTCAGTGGACTTAGAGCGACCGTTTTTGCTTACTGAGCAGAACATAAGTCTAATCTCAGGCCCATCCACAATCAAAATCCTTCAATCGTTTTATTTGTTAATATGACCACATGGTAATATCAGCAACTCGGTGATTAAAAAGGAGCTCGTTTGCCTAGTGGCAAACGTTTTTGCTTACTGAGCAAAAGACCGTGGGTTCAATCCTAAGCTTCTTCGCGTTATATGATCGTTAGGATATCAATTCAGCTTATCGTTTACCGAAACGAATCCTGCTGCAAACCCAACCCTCTTACCCAACATCACAGTGATTACTCGTGGAAGTGCATAGGACTCCTCGGCTTCCATTAACGCGGAATATCTCTTCAACACATTCCTTCCCAATCCTTTCGCGGCCGGCGCTGGTATTGCCTAGTTTGAGATCACCAGTTTTTACACATTGATGATGAATTCTAGTCCCAAGCATAGTCTATTGGTTCTATATGTAATTACAGTTGATCTGGCAATAACAGAGAAACAACCGTGGGCGGTCAATCATGCTCATGCTCAGGAAAAAATAAGAGCGTTCTCTGGGATTGCATCCAATTGAGTTGACGTCTTCATTGAAGTTTCTTGGATTAATTTTTATTACAATTTGGTGGATAAAAATAGTTCCAGTTTTGGCCGCAAAGATGACACAGCGATACAAACGATTTTATTTTGCTAGCTAGAGGTTTGCTGTCTTCGGCAAAGTTGTAGAATGTAGACTTTAATGAAAAGTTGCCGAAGTACATCTTAAAACAACTGAGCTATACGAAGATTTATAAAATTTGCCTGAATTTCACGTTTTCAGTATTATATTTTGAAAAATCGTTTAAAAGAATACTTTCATAATTTTTCCTCGATTGGTGCTGATCAACCAAATCTTGTCCAGATCAATGTTAATATTTTTAGAGTACTGAAAAATATATATCACATGAAATTAAAAAAAAAAAAGATGATTTTCTGAATGAATTTTCTAAAAAATGCGCAAGTGAACGCAAAATGTCATCAATTATTCAAAATGTACATCAAGTAGACTTTAATTCCTCCAAATATCTTAGAGGATATTTGAGATATTTGAATTTGTTTGATTCAATATATATTCAATATATTTAATTTATATTTATTGTATTTATTTAAACCCCTGGGCATTGGCAAAACCTTGAGGTAGTTTAATTAGGCTGCCAGGTCCCAGGGCTAATCTGGATCTTTACCACATTGGAAAGATGCACACTAGTGTTGCCAGATCAGTGTTGATGCTTACCAAAAGTGCATTTGAACCCGCTTATAAAAACATATTAACAGATTAATCATTACCGTACATTGTTTATTGCTCTGTACTAGTAATAAATGATTAAGTACAGTACAATTTGATATTTTAGTAGGAATGCTGGATTTAGTCACAGTAGAAATCATGTTTTTTTTATCGAATCCTTTATTGAATTGAATTTATTTCTATGGGTATGCACGTTTGTAAAGTATCATCACAAAGATTCTGCACTCGGTCTACAGCTTGTGGGGGGGAAGCGTTGTTTTGGTTTTTATAATCTATTTATAGAGTCACTTCAAGACAAATCAAGAATTAAGCACAAGACCTTCAAGTAAACTAACAACACGAAGTCTGGAAATGGCAATGTTTCATTCAAAACGTCAAGTATTGCAAGAATATCGGGTGAGACCAATCTAATGGTATTAAATCTTATTTTTGTGTAGTAGGATATTTAATTGAACCGCTCCGAGTTATTATGATGCTGTTTGATCTTATAAGCAATTTTCCTAAATTTTGGGATATAAGGGTTTAAAAATTATGAAATCATAAAACAAGATTTACAGGTATTGCAAAACATGGTCCTCTGTACGTTTACTTTCCAACTTTTACTAATACTACTGTTACTGCGACTATCCCCTACTTGCTACACTATTCCTCCCTATCCGGCATCTTAAGCAGGATTCAATTGATCCCTGTGATTATTATTCTGTGGTGCCAAATCTTTACTTCTACCCTTGTGCTGTATGGACAGTGATGTTTTACTGGAGACTTGGCCCCCTTGAAAATGAAAATGAATATATTTTATTCAAACAAATGCAGCTAATATTATTCTATTAAAAAAAAATCAGAGACCGCCCACGGTTGCTGCTCTGTTATTACCAGATCAGCTGCAATTACACAGAGAACCAACAGATGATGTTTGGGACTAACATTCATCCTCAATGTGTAAGAACTGGAGATCTAATATTTAGCAATACCAGCGCCGGCCGTGTCCGAATGCAGGTCAACTAGGAAATGGGAAGGAATGTGTGTTGACGTGGTACTCGCTGTGAAGGAAACCGAGAAATCCTCTGCGCTTCCACGAGAAATCACTGGGATGTTGGATGTGGGGAAAGGTTGCACGCACACGCAGGGATCGTTTTATGGTAGAGCGATTATAATATACACACACACACACACACACACACACACACACACACACACACACACACACACACACACACACACACACACACACACACACACACACACACACACACACACACACACACACACACACACACACACACACACACACACACACACACACACACACACACACACACATGCACACACACACACACACACACACACACACACACACACACACACACACACACACACACACACACACACACACACACACACACACACACACACACACACACACACACACATACACACACACACACACACACACACACACACACTAAGTAGTTATTTCCAGAACCGGGTCCTTGTCTACGTGACAGACACGGGGCAGAAATCGCTTAGAATCACGGCGGGGGTTCCCCAAGGCTCCATTCTAGGTCCTACGCTGTGGAACGGAATGTACAATAGCGTGCTGACGCTCAAGCTGCCCAAAGGAGTTGAGATCGTTGGCTTTGCGGACGATGTCGTCTTGACGGTAACCGGTGAGACGCTGGAAGAAGTGGAAATGTTGGCGGCTGAGGCGATAGATACGATTGGTAACTGGATGCAAGGAGCGAAGCTGCAGATAGCCCACCACAAAACAGAAGTGATGTTGGTCAGTAACTGCAAAGCAGTGCAGCGGGCAGAGATTACCGTTAGAGAGCACACCATTGCTTCGAAGCGCATGCTTAAGTATCTGGGAGTGATGATCGACGACCGGCTAAACTTTAATAGCCACATCGAATATGCTTGCGAGAAGGCGACGAAGGTCATCAACGCAATAGCCAGAATCATGCCGAACAATTCTGGTCCAAGCAGCAGCAAGAGACGTCTTCTGGCTAGTGTTTCCTCATCAATACTAAGGTACGGAGGTCCAGCCTGGATTGAAGCGCTGAAAACGAAGCAGAACCAAAGGAAATTGAGCACTACGTTCCGGCTCATGGCCATGCGAGTCGTGAGTGCGTACAGAACCATTTCGATGGAGGCAGTATGCGTTATCGCCGGTATGATCCCAATCGGCATCACCTTGGCGGAGGACTACGAGTGCTATATGACGAGAGAAACCAGAGGAGTACGAAAAATGGTGAGAACGGAGTCGATGGCTAAGTGGCAGCAGGAGTGGGATGCAGCAGAGAACGGTAGATGGACACACAGGCTAATACCGACTCTTTCGACCTGGGTGAACAGGAAGCATGGAGAAGTCAACTTCCACTTGACGCAGTTCCTGTCTGGTCATGGCTGCTTCAGGAAGTACCTGCATCGGTTCGGACACACAACGTCACCCTTCTGTCCGGAGTGTGGGAATGTGGAAGAATCACCAGAGCACGTGGTCTTCGAATGTCCTAGATTTGATGATGTGCGAGAGGATATGCTCGCCCTTAGCACGGAGAATGTCGTCGAAGAAATGTGTCGAGAGGAGGGCACCTTTAACGCCGTCAGCAGAGCAGTAACGCAGATCATGTCAGCGCTGCAGCGAAAATGGCGGGAAGACCAACTAGAAAGTAGTAATGTGCTCACACAAGTGCGAACTGAAAGCCGAAGCCGGGAGAACTCTCCGTCAGAGTAGGCTGTATCCACCACCAGGGATAACCGAGTAGAACGTGACGCTGGGAGATAAATGGCTCACAAATTGGAGAGACGATCAGCGAACTGGAAGCGCCAATTAGCTGAGGTAAAGTGAGGTGCGTAATGCACGGCCCCCTCCGAAGTAATACGACAAGTGGTTCCGGGGGAAAAGGGCAAGGCGTCTAAGGAGGTTTTAGTGCGGTAAGAATCCCACACACCGTGTCACCGCGACTGTGCGCCCAGTCGTCAAGCGGTGTCACGATGGCCTTTTTGAAGGTTTCCTCCTTGCCAAAAAAAAAAAAAAAAAAAAAACACACACACACACACACACACACATACACACACACACACACACACACACACACACACACACACACACACACACACACACACACACACACACACACACACACATACACACACATACACACACACACACTGACGAGGGTCAGTTCCCTGATAGGTGGAAGGTACAAAAGCTTGTGCTGTTGCCGAAGCCCGGAAAACCGCCGGGGGATCCTGCATCGTATAGGCCAATATGCTTGCTGGATACTGTAGGAAAGCTATTGGAGAGGATCATCCTCAACAGGCTGACGAAATGCACGGAGAGTGAACACGGATTGTAGGAGAGACAGTTTGGATTCCGGAAAGGAAGATCGACGGTGGATGCAATTCGGACAGTGATTGACAGAGCCGAGAAAGCTTCCAAACAGAAGCGGAGAGGAAATCGATACTGCGCCGTGATTACGATCGATGTGAAGAATGCATTCAATAGCGCCAGCTGGGAGGCCATCGCCAAGGCGCTCCATAGAATGAGGGTTCCAGACTACCTCTGCAGGATTCTAAGTAGTTACTTCCAGAACCGGGTCCTGGTCTACGTGACAGACACGGGGCAGAAATCGCTTAGAATCACGGCGGGGGTTCCCCAAGGCTCCATTCTAGGTCCCACGCTGTGGAACGGAATGTACAATGGCGTGCTGACGCTCAAGCTGCCCAAAGGAGTTGAGATCGTTGGCTTTGCGGACGATGTCGTCTTGACGGTAACCGGTGAGACGCTGGAAGAAGTAGAAATGTTGGCGGCCGAGGCGATAGATACGATTGGTAACTGGATGCAAGGAGCGAAGCTGCAGATAGCCCACCACAAAACAGAAGTGATGTTGGTCAGTAACTGCAAAGCAATGCAGCGGGCAGAAATTACCGTTGGAGAGCACACCATTGCTTCGAAGCGCATGCTAAAGTATCTGGGAGTGATGATCGACGACCGGCTAAACTTTAATAGCCACATCGAATATGCTTGCGAGAAGGCGACGAAGGTTATCAACGCAATAGCCAGAATCATGCCGAACAATTCTGGTCCAAGCAGCAGCAAGAGACGTCTTCTGGCTAGTGTGTCCTCATCAATACTAAGGTACGGAGGTCCAGCCTGGATTGAAGCGCTGAAAACGAAGCAGAACCAAAGGAAATTGAGCAGTACGTTCCGGCTCATGGCCATGCGAGTCGTGAGTGCGTACAGAACCATTTCGATGGACGCAGTATGCGTTATCGCCGGTATGATCCCAATCGGCATCACCTTGGCGGAGGACTACGAGTGCTATATGACGAGAGAAACCAGAGGAGTACGAAAAATGGTGAGAACGGAGTCGATGGCTAAGTGGCAGCAGGAGTGGGATGCAGCAGAGAACGGTAGATGGACACACAGGCTAATACCGACTCTTTCGACCTGGGTGAACAGGAAGCATGGAGAAGTCAACTTCCACTTGACGCAGTTCCTGTCTGGTCATGGCTGCTTCAGGAAGTACCTGCATCGGTTCGGACACACAACGTCACCCTTCTGTCCGGAGTGTGGGAATGTGGAAGAATCACCAGAGCAGTGGTCTTCGAATGTCCTAGATTTGATGATGTGCGAGAGGATATGCTCGCCCTTAGCACGGAGAATATCGTCGAAGAAATGTGTCGAGAGGAGGGCACCTTTAACGCCGTCAGCAGAGCAGTAACGCAGATCATGTCAGCGCTGCAGCGAAAATGGCGGGAAGACCAACTAGAAAGTAGTAATGTGCTCACACAAGTGCGAACTGAAAGCCGAAGCCGGGAGAACTCTCCGTCAGAGTAGGCTGTATCCACCACCAGGGATAACCGAGTAGAACGTGACGCTGGGAGATAAATGGCTCACAAATTGGAGAGACGATCAGCGAACTGGAAGCGCCAATTAGCTGAGGTAAAGTGAGGTGCGTAATGCACGGCCCCCTCCGAAGTAATACGACAAGTGGTTCCGGGGGAAAAGGGCAAGGCGTCTAAGGAGGTTTTAGTGCGGTAAGAATCCCACACACCGTGTCACCGCGACTGTGCGCCCAGTCGTCAAGCGGTGGCACGATGGCCTTTTTGAAGGTTTCCTCCTTGCCAAAAAAAAAAAAAAAAAAAAAAAAAACACACACACACACACACACATACACACACACACACACACACACACACACACACACACACACACACACACACACACATACACACACACACACACACACACACACACACACATACACACACACACACACACACACACACACATACACACACATACACACACATACACACACATACACACAGACACACACACACACACACACACACATACCACACACACACACACACACACACACACACACACACATACACACACACACACACACACACACACACACACACACACACACACACACACACACACACACACACACACACACCACACACACACACACACACACACACACACACGCACACACACACACACACGCGCGCACTCATCCGATTTCTATTTTTAGATCAGGACCCCACACTGTGGTAAGTGATGCGATCGGTGTTAAAGAAGAATTTGTTTTCATTAAAATCTAGTGGGTATAGAATAAGGCAAAGTGAAAAATTGCAAGGAAGGGGAAGGGCCTGGGATTGAACTCCCGGACCTTCCGCTCAGTAAGCAGAAACGGTAACCACTGAGCTACCGAGCCTACCTGCAGCTAATATTATTCTATTACTTACATTAAGGTGACTTGATCGAGTTGAATCTTTAGGTAAACCCTTCGAGAGCTTTGAGGATTTGTTTTCTAGATTTTCAGTGTGCTTTTGCAGGGATGTAGAAAAGACAATATCGTCCATATAGACACATAACACATAACACATAACATTTGCCGAACAACTCCCTCAACAGGTTGTCCATGACACGTTGAAAGGTTGCCGGTGCGTTTTTTAATCCGAAGGGCATGCGAAGATAAATATTCATAAGGCCCATGTTCAACGAAAAACGCAGTCTTCTATACGTCACCATAGTGAACTTCTATCTGGTGAAACCCAGAGACGTTGATAGAGACGCGCAAAGAAAATTTCTGTCAAAATAGCAGCACGTTTTTTGAGGGATCTTTTGGCAATGTCACTGGCAACCATGTTTCTTCGAGCGGCTTCAAATGACTTTGATAGAGTGCCGCAATGCTGTTGTAAAAATTTGTACGTTCGACCGGAACTGAATAAAGCGTTGCGTTACCTTTCGGCTGAGAATCCATAAGCCGTACAAATAAGCAGGCTTCCAAAAAGTACAGCCTCCTCGCGACAGTTGGTTTATACCTGAATTGACTGTTGCTTTGTGTGCTTTACTACCGCTTGCTACCGTACGTTCAGATCTGAATTCGAAGTGTATTGGCAACAGCGCACGCACCAACGAATGAAAGCTGTATTAGAACAGTCGCATCTATTGGAAGATTGCCGTAAAAGCTCGACGCAGATGTCACCACTGCATGATGATGATAATGTTGACAGACTGCATATAAAATTCGTGAAAATTTGCATTAAATCATAATTTTCATCAAGCCTGCGTGAAATCCTTCCAATATAACATTCGAATTGAAGAAGAAAATGTTTTTACGATCAGACTGATGTGCATCTTTGACTTTTCCAGATGAACTTTCATAAGATATATTCATTTCATTTCACGGCTCCATCAATGCTGCATCGTACGTATGATGTAAACAGAAGTAAATTGCTAAATTACTCAAAATAAAGATGATTTGTCATCTTGTTAACACTTTATAAACCATCGAGCACCATTTTATAGTATGATGCTTGTTGAGTAAATCAAGTTCCATTGCGTTTTCCGTCGAAAATTGTGAGTATCAATATGTTTACCTAAAAAAGGCCAAAATGAACATTTATTGAAAATTGGCGTCCTATACAACCATTTCTACATTATCACCAGCATGATACAATCTTTCCTAAGTAAATTCATTTAATTTCCACTTTCATCCTAGTGGAAATCGCACAAATTCACCATTTTCCGAAAAATGCAGATGCACAGGAGGTAACCTCTACCTGTGGGTGTAAACTTGTTGTGCCTAATTTTCCATGAAAACATCTCCGATCCATACCGAAATAATAACAGTTAGTTTGCAAACACGTTTTCTTACACGATTCAAGCAAAAGTTTCCACCGGAAATTATTAGTTTTTTATTTATGTACCGATTTGCCCCCAAAATCGTCTGTTTTACTTGGAGAATTTGGAAACTATCCTCCTTCTAGTAGTTCTCACTTCGAAATGTAGGTGGCGAAAGCTTGGAAAAGTTTCACTGCAAGACGCCAATACCCGCTTTGCTAAAATCATCGTGCTTGGAACGTAGTGAACCGAATGGGCTGTATTTATACATTTCTTTATGACCATCTCAATGTTTCTGTCGTCATAACAGCCTTCACAAACCGACGACATCCCTCAGCTTACCCAAGTGGCTGTCACGAAAAGGCTGTCACGAGACATTATATACAATTGATATACGGCAGTAGAGTATGGAAGAAACCCAGAAGAATGATCCCGAACAGATATGTCGGCCCGATGTCGGATCAATGTAAGGTCAATTTACGGTCGACGTCGGCCAAATGTCGGGTCGATGCCGGGTCAATTATGTGTTTATGTCGGGTCAATGTCGGGCCAACATCGGGTTGGGGTTTGGTAGAAGTCAGGTTGGTGACGGGTAGGCTATATTTTTCGCCGGAGACCGTGTGTTTTTAAAAAAAATATCGGATAAAAATTCTGCAATGCGCAGCACGAACGTGATAGCAACCGAACGAGCTCCGGCGCCACACTGGTAGTGTAGTAGCAGTCTTACGACATACAAACAAAATTTCAAAGACAGCAGCAACAAATCGGCAGTTTGACGGACTGCTTGTTGTATGTACGAGGAACGTTACGAATGACCATCCGAGGCTGTCATAGCCGAACGAACAAAATACATGACTAAGAACGAGCTGTCGTGTACTGCACAATACGGCAACGTTGCATGTCGTATAACAGCCTCACTGTGGGCTGTCGCTTATAGCTCAATCTCAAGGCTGTCGTAGGAAAAAGAAAGCGACAGCCGTTGGAATACTGTCATGAGGCGGTACTTTTGGTATGCCTGCAAATAAGTCTGCCAGTCGTTCCAGGATAGTATAACTTTTGTCATATTTTACTGTTTGCTTGCAGTGCAATCATTTTTATTACCATAAAACTAAATGAAACGTTCTGATTCTAAATAGTTTTGAATCACTAATAAATCTAGATAGAGCTGGAATTAGGGCCTAACAGCTTTTGTAAACAATGACTTCTATCGATGATTTCTAGAAATTCAAGGCTCGCCCACGCAAACCAACATCTTCATCGAGTAGGGAAAGACTTTCCCTATCCGATGGTTATGCTGGTATGCGTGGGCGTGACTTGAGTTCCTAGAAATCATCGATAGAAGTCATTGTTTACAAAAGCTGTTAGGCCCTAATTCCAGCACTATCTAGAAATGTTGTATTTATTTGAATCAACAATAAATAAAAATATAACAGATATAAAATATTTCGTGAAAATAATTAAATACTTTTTACATCATTGAGACCAATACTCCTTTCTGGTGAATTGGGCGAACAGTAATGTTTATTTACTTTGCTCGTTTGGTTCAGCGTTTGACGGTTCGTTTGGTTCTTCTTGCTTCAGTCTATGCGTGTCTCTATTCAACGTCTCTGGTGAAACCCAGAAGCGAGATCCAGTGTGGTGATTTACTGGTATCTGCCGAGTTTTTCGAGTATTTCGGTTATGTTAGGGAGCGGGTATTTATCGCTTATCGTTTTCTCATTGACTTTCCGCTAGTCGACGACTAAATACCATTTCTGTTTACCGGAGGCATCGACCTTTTTGGGCACAATTCAAATGGGTCAATATCATGGAGAGGCGCTAGGTCTTATGATACCTTGGGCGAGAATTTTTCGTTATCTGGTGATCCTGTACCTCTTGCTTATGGCAATAGGGGTACCGGTAACTTTTACTATGTGTAGGGAGCTCATCCCTGTTGAGCCCCTCGTGCGGTGACAACATCATCGACTAAGAGAAACAATAATCAACCTATGTATTTATGGTAAATAAAACCTCATTCGTGTTCTCTCTTGCAAACAGTAAACAACGTGCTTTTATTCTTTCTGTGATCCAAGTGTGGAAAAATTGCGGCCATTCCGACAATCCCTTATTTCATTTTTGTGTTTTATGACAAATTGTTGAACGTTAAATTATCACCTTCAATATAAAAAATGGACGGATATTTAGCAATAATTTTGAAAAGCCGTCCTTTCTTCTTGGTATTCAAGTGGTTAACACGGAGTTGACCGCAATCTAGGGTCAATTTCTGGTGCATCATTTCTGGCTTCGTATTGTTTAATTCTGAACGAACCACTATGTTAGGGTCGTTTCTTACTGGGAAATATAAACAATTTTTCAATACGGTGTATAAACGTGGAAAAATCATGACATCTTCTGTTAGTCGGGTAGGGTGTTCGATAAAGAAATCTCCTTGGGCTATATTAGAATTTAAAACTACAGGAGTTTCTTCGTATGAGATTAGACTTCGTAAGACTAGTTTAGACTTGTCTGGGTATTTTGTGGACACCTGGATAGAATATTCGGGAAATTTTAGTTTGTTGGTTGCCATTATAATTTCGGCTTGAGTGTCTCTTAAAGAATAAGTTGAACTTGGTTAGGATTTTACCTTTTGTTGAACTTGAGTGGGGTTTTACCTTTTAACACATTTATGGCGGTAAGCTCCAACTCGGATTAACTTTTAATCTCGTCCCTGTTTGGATGATCTGCAAAGTGTTTGCCTAGAATCGTGTTGATTAACTGTGATGTCGACATCAAACCAGTCAGATAGCCTTGATCGGGATTTAATCCGAGGATAATACTAGTTGATGCTTACCACCATTAATACCGTATAATCATTAATGTGAAATTTTCCATAATTATTATTTACACATGTAGGACTATACTTCTGGATATTTGTAGGCATTATTATTTGGAGCTAGGGAAAATGGCTCTAATGTTGGCCTATGGATCTAAGATTGGGCCCACCGCTAAAAATCTGCTATTTATCCATTTAAACTATAAGAACGCTTCATTGGGACGGTACTAATGGATATTTTTGGTCGCTATTGAAAATTTAGTCGATTGCTGAATTTATGTATGGGCCAAATTAGGGGCATTTAGGCCGACATTACATCCATTTCCCCTATATAGTTCTTATTTGCTTCAGTGTCGATGAGGAGCTTGAGTTTCCCTACCGTTGTAGTTATTTCGATAAATGGGAGAAAATTGTTCTTTGACTATATGTTTTGTATTACTTCTGCCTGAAGTCAACGATTTACATAGTTGAAGATGCTAATTTCAAACTAAAGTGGTAATTTTTATACGATAGATGAGGAGATGAAAGTATAGAGTTTATAGTTCCGTTAGAGTACAACAGTGTAAAAAATGTATATAGAGTGTAGAAAGCGAGCAAGGACAACTATTTTAGGAAGACAAATCCAGGGTGTCTACTACCTGGAAAACCTAGAAAACCGGGAATTTACAGGGAATTTTATTTTTTCTGGAAAAACCTGGAATATTCAGGGAATTTTGGTTCCACTCAGGGAATTTTCCAACTATCACTTCATTCGTAATTTAAAAAAAGCTTCGCAGCATTCTAGAACCTCAGTCGGCGTGCACAAACAAATGTTCAATCGCTTGTCTCTCTTTCTCCCGTCGCTCCATTGGTCTTTCTTTCAAGCTTCGGTGAAACGGATGAGCGAAATAGCGCTCGACTTAGATAGTTTTCTCTTTCATGAAACGCATCAACAGAGGTTTCATGACGTATATGACGGAAAATGAAATTACACATTTAAAGCATTTCTCACGTGAAAACACTTGATGATTACACGTAATATGTTTAATTTATCTTCCATCCACATATTTATCTAAAAAAAATTAACGAAAACGGGACATAACGCATTTTAAACAAATTGAAAAAGCGGTGATAGAGTGTTCGTGAAAGGGGATTGAAAGCCATAATGAGGTTTCGTTTAACTAGAAAATCGACATTACTTACATTGAAAGCGATGAGCATAGCAACGACGAGAAGATCCACAGCCAGCGTTTCCTTCTAAGCGTGCTTCTTTTTCATTATCATTTTTTGCTGATAGTCTAGCTAGGCGTTATAGAAATGAAGCGTTGAACACGTTTGTATGAGAGAAACAAAACTCGAGTTCATTTTAGAGCTTCGAAAATGTAGAGCCCTGCTGGCAACCGTCAAAACGAAGCATACGAAGCATGTATTGTATTGAGTTCTCCAAGCAGGATCTCACTAACACTACACTAATAACATTATTTTTCACACACTAGCGTATACTGTCATGTGCACGATAAGAATCAAACATCCATTTATGAAGAAAAGTGAACCCATTGTCAATAAAAGTGGCACTACTAATTAATGATCAATTTATTATGCCAATTAAGTAGTAACTGTTAGCTACTGTTAGCAGAAACTCATTGTTGTTAAAATAATTTACTCGTTAATGAGTAAAGCCACTTTTATTAAAAATGGGTTTACTCATAAAAGGGTATTTGACTGTTACCGTGCAAGCGTAGGGTTTGTTTTCGTTTTGTTGTTTATTTTTACTTTAGAATGACAGTTCTTACAGCAAACAAAAAAATTCTCACAGCTAACAAAAAATTTCATCTCACTAACACACGCAAATCGCACCAATACGAATCGGCCTGGAGAGGACTATAAGAATAAGCATGCCAAACAGCAGGTCTGAGACCCAACATAGAATTTTTTTTGAGCTTCAGAGAGGGTCGGAGATCCACTGAGAAATTTGTTGAGCTTCAGGGTAGTTCGTAGATCTTGAGAACAGAACTACAAACAAATTAAAAGTTATTAACAGAAATTCATAAAAAACAAGATCTTCAGATAAATGTTCAAAGAAATTTTCAAAACTTCAAGCAAGCAAAAATAATTTGTGCAAATCTTCAGGGAAATTCGCATAACTTCAGACAAGTCCAAGAATCTACAGTGAAATATAAAGTATTTCACAGAAGTTTGCAGATTCTCGAAACATTATTCAACATCAGAAAAGTTCGTAGATCTTCAGAACAAAGCTACAGAACTTTGAAAAAAATCACAGGACTTCTGAAAAAAATCACAAGAATCTCAGAAATGTTAATGGTTCTTCAGTAATAATTGCAGAACTTCAGGGAAGTTCGGCGATTTATAAAAAAAATATTTACACGATTTCAGGAAAATTTGTAGATCTTGAGGGAGACATTCAAAACTTCAAAGAAGCTGAAATATTTTCAGATAAATTTTGACAACTTTAGGTAATCTTCAAGGAAATTTTCAAATCTTCAGGGTAACCTGAGAGGAATTTACAAAACATCAAAGAAGTTTGCAGATCTACTGAGAAATTTATTGAGCCCCAAGTTTTTTTTGTAGATCTTGGGAATAGAGCTACGGAGCTTAAGAAAACTTTACAGAACTTTAAAGATATTTGCAGGAATTTGTCAGAAAGTTTCACACAAATGTGAGATCTTCAGAAAAATTCGTTAAATGTCAGAAAAGCACCTCAATTCCAAAAACAAATCGCAGCGAAGTACAAAAGTACAATATTTTGCAGAACTCCATGGAAGTCGGAAATAGATAGATCTAAAGAACTTCAGAGAAGTCCGTAGACCTAGAGAGAGGTCGTAGACCTTAAGAGAAGTCTGTAGAACGTCAGAAAGTTCGTACGTTTTTAGAAAAATTTGCAAAACTTCAGCAAAACTCACAGATCTTCGGGAAAGTTCGCCGATCTTTAGATCAAGAATCCACAAAGAAATTTAAAGAACTTTAGAAAAGTTCGGAGATCTACTGTGAAATTTATTGAACTTCAGGGTAGTTCGTAGATCTTTAGAGCAGAAATACAGTACTTCAGAAAACTTTACAGAATTTGAAATGAATTTTCGGAACTTCAGAAAAGTTCAGAGGGTAGGTCGTAAATCTACTCCAAAATTAGCAGATGTTTAAATAAATTTTCAGAATTTTACTGCGGTTCTTGGATTTTGAAAGACATTTACAGAACTTCAGGTAAGTTCGCTGATCTTTAGAGATATTTGCAAAGCTTCAGAAAAATTAGAAAATCTTCAGAATACTTCCTAAAACTTCCGGAAAGCTCAAAAATTTCTAGATAATCTTTTAATTATTTAGAAAATTGTATAGATGTTCAGAGATATTTGCAGATATTCATTGAATCATGAAAATCTGCAGAGAAAATTACAGAACTTTCGAGAAGTTTGTAGATTATTTGAAATTTTGTGAACATCAGAGATTATTGTTGATCTTCAAGGATCTTAAATCTTCAGGGATTCAGGAACTTTGTAGGTTTTAGGAAAATTTGCTGAACTTTTGAACAACACACAGAACTTCAAAGAAATCTGTAGAACTACCGAGACATTTGCAGATTGTCAAGAAAGATTGTTTATCTTTAAAGAAATTTTAACGGAGAACAGAAACAAAACTTCAGGGACGTCAGAAGGTGTTGAAGACCTTGCAGAATTGAGTTGTTAACAGAAATTTTCAGAACTCAAGGAATCATGTATATCTAGTGAGAACTTTTCCCACTAGCTTGTCTAAAGTTGGTACCGACATCCTGGCGAAGTTTTGAAATTCATTTTCATCTTCATATCGCAGCTCTTGATGGACAAGATGAGCCAAATCCCTGCCGGTGTTCCTCCTGAGCAACCATTTCCTACTCCACAAAGTTCACCTTCTCTTTCTCATTTTATTTAAAATAATAAAAGCAAATACGTCTGCCGAAACTAGAGCAATTTTCCGGTAATTCATGATGGAAGTATTTACTTTTGATTCCTGATACAGTTTTGTTTTGAAATCTAAATTGACAGTTCTTTCGACATGTGCAAGCAGTGTGAACACCAGCAAACAGGGGGGTTCGATAAAATAATAATGTCTATAATTTGTATGCACCTGGAATTTTTTTTCATCCGACCTGGAAAAACCTGGAAAACTCAGGGAATTTGATTCCTTGGATTGAGTAGACACCCTGAAATCGGTTTGATCATCTCTCTTTACCAAACTTCCCCGTTGGAGAGGGATGGTGAGGGGTATTACCCCCCGCCACCACTGACAAAAAAAAGATGATCGCCGAATCGCTCAAGTACCGACGATGTGTTTGAAACAGTTCTATCGATTTTTACCGCACTCAAGTTGCTATCTGAAGGAAGGCATCCAGTCGTAGGTTTGGAAATTGTAGCTATTGTTACCTCTATCACGGTATGTGCTCCTGTCATCGTCGACTTGACGATCTCGATGGACACGGGCAGGGTAGGTGCTGCTACTGTACCTTTCGATCTGGATCAGGATGGGAGCATACCATCAAATACTGGGGAGTTTGGTAAAGAGAGATGATCAAACCGATTTGTACCTTCCTAAAGTTGTCCTTGCTTACTTTCTACTCTCTATCGTATAAAAATTACCACTTTAGTCTGTTATTTGAAATTAGCATCTTCAACTAAGAAAATTGTTACTTGTCATGTTTGTCTTGTTCGCTTAATGCCTTCTGAAAATTTAACTCGTCTATCTCTAGATGATTTCCCTCAGCTTCTTCCAACTCCTCTGATCCGTACCCATAGGGTTCCTTCCAATCGAATTCATAATGTACGTTAACATTATGATGAAACCTCCTGCTTAATAGCGGGACCATTTTGTTGTTGCGAGAACTGTGGACGAGACGAATGATGGCAGTGAGTTTGGATTGGGGAAATATACTGGTCACCTATTTTGAATTCAAACTAAGTTTCGTGGTGGCTTGCTTAAATTGTGTTGGTTTTTGAATATCACTATTTCTCTATTACTTTTTCGAAGGGAACATTAGCTTTTGTAAACAATGCATTTGATCATCGATTTGGCGTAGCTGGTAGCTCGCCCACGCATCCTAACACTACCATCAGATAGTGGCAAAAGCTTAAAAAAAACTAAAGGGTTGTTATCGTCTGCGGAAGCCTTTTTCCGGCTATTTTTGATCAATTTACAGTGTAAAGTGCGTATCCGTGATTGAGTGATCGCCGTGAGTTTCACCGCGTTTTTTTTATGATACTGCGTAGCAATGTCCGTGATAAAACGCCGCGGAAACACATTTTGCATTGACTATGCGAATGTGCCGAAGAAGCCATCGTCCGAGGAGGTCCACCAGTTCGTTGGTGTGACACTGGGTATGAAGCGTGAAGATGTCTTGCGGATTCAATACAGCCGCAACACCGGAGTTGCCTTTGTCAAAGCCGCTTGCCTCGAAGTGGCGCAAAAAGTCGTCGAGGGAAACGAAAATATACACGAGCTGACAGTCGACGGGAAGCCGTACAAACTACGTTTGGTGATGGAGTATGGTGCTGTGGTAGTGAGGCTCTTTAATCTGTCCGAAGATGTCACGAACGAGAGAATTGCTAAGTTTCTCAGCGCGCACGGAGAGATACGCTCGATCCGAGAGGAGGTTTCAGACGACAACCACTTCTTTCCAGGTCTACCGACCGACGTCCGTATAGTAAGGATGACTATTACAAAAGGTATTGCATCCTACGTCACCATCGACGGGGAAACGACGAGCAAACCTGTCGATACTGTGGCGAGTATATTCATAATGGCATCTCGTGTGGGCAGAATAAAAAGCTGCTGGTCCAAAAACTGGTGACACACAGTTCTTCGTACGCTGACGTCACAAAAAACACGAACCCGCCACGTTCGAATGGTACGCGTACGAACCCCTCGCGACCCCAAGGCTCCGGTCCAAGAATCATCTGTACCGAAGCTACGTCCGTCTTTTACCATCACACCGAAACCGGGAGCAACCGAACAAAAACAACCACAAGCCAAGGAATCAACGTCAACAGAGAAGGAATCGCGTTCAAGCAGCGCGATGCCCCCTTCCGCTGATAATGTAGAGCCTATCGAGATCGATTTCGATGAGTTCCTAAAACCAGCAGACGTGCAGCATGGAGATAACGACAGCAAACATGGACAAGAGTCACGTGCAAATCAGCTTCGCAACAACAAATTGACGGTAACGAGACCGATTCGTCAACATCCAGCAGGCGGTCACAAAGACCGATTGGCAAACAAATGCGTTGTGATAATGGCAACGTTTCACACGACAAAGACTTCAACCACTAAACCGTCCTCTTCACCAGCTATAATATTGCGACCATCAACGAACACAACGAAACTTAACGCACTTCGAAAACTTCCGGAGTGATTTAAGATGTGGGCGTAATTGCTTTTGTAAACAAAGACGTCAATTGCCGATTTCTCTTGAATTAAAGCTCACTATCATAAACAAACTATACCAAATGATAGAGGAATCATTCCTTCACCTCATAGCGTTATATTTTTTTCGAGATAGAGCTTTTATTCGCGAGAATTACGCCCAAAACTCAAATCACTCCGGACTTGTCCGAACGATGGAGCTCGACGTCGTTTTTCTTCAAGAGGTGGAAAACGAGCAGCTTACTCTCCCTGGCTTCAACGTCATTGCCAACGTTGACCATGCAAGAAGAGGAACTGCCATCGCATTACGAGACCATATACATTTCTCGCATGTGGATAGAAGTCTAGATGGTCGCCTGGTCGCTTTGCGTGTTCTCGATACCACACTTTGTTGCATTTACGCTCCATCTGGAACAGTATACCGCGCCCAGAGAGAGCGTTTCTTCAACAACACAATCGCCTACTACCTCCGACACCCCACCGAGCACGTAATTCTCGCAGGCGATTTTAATTGTGTGCTGCGACAATGTGATGCAACGGGGTACAATACGAGTCCGTCTCTCCAGGCCACCATACAGCAGTTGCAGCTGCATGACGTGTGGATAATGCTACGCCCCAGAGATTCTGGCCATACATACATTTCGGCCAATTCTTCTTCAAGACTAGATCGTATCTATGTCAGCAGACGATTGCGTGATCAGCTGCGAACCGTGCATACAAATGTATGTTCATTCACCGATCACATGGCTGTGACTTTGCGAGTGTGTTTACCTCAGCTAGGTCAAACACAAGGACACGGCTTTTGGTCACTTCGTCCCCATCTCCTCACCAACGAAAACATAGTGGAGTTCCAGACAAGTTGGCAATTTTGGACACGCCAAAAACGCAACTACAGAAGCTGGATGGACTGGTGGCTGGCGTACGGTAACCCAAAAATTGCTAGTTTCTTCCGCTGGAAAGCAAAACAAGCTTATGACGATTTTCATCATGCGGAGCAATCCCTCTACGACCAGCTGCGACGGGCCTACGACGGCTACTATCAAAATCCGGACATGCTAGCAACTATCAACCGCCTCAAAGGAGAGAGGCTCGCTCTGCAGAGACGTTTCACACAAGCCTTTGTTCGTATACACGAGCAATTAGTAGCAGGAGAACCGATATCCGTGTTCCAGCTCGGTGAAAGGAGAAGAAAAAAGACAACGATAGCTCGTTTAGACGGCGATCGAGGTGAGATCATGGACGACACGCAAACCATTCAAGACCACATACATCAATATTTCTCTGAGTTGTATTCGGAGCCTACGCAAGAAGTAGTACAGACCGAGGACTTTCAGTGCAACCAGATCGTCCCAGAAAACGATGCATCAAACGCGGCATGTATGGACGCAATAACTACGGTGGATACATGGGCGGCGATCAAAACGAGTGCTTCCAGAAAATCACCAGGGCCTGACGGAATTCCAAAAGAATTTTATCTTCGAACATTCGACGTCATCCATCGAGAGCTCAACCTACTGCTAAACGAGGCACTAGCATCCAACTTCCCGTCGGAGTTTGTGGACGGTGTTATCGTATTGGTGAAGAAGAAAGGAACTGGTAACACTGTTGGCTCGTACAGACCTATCTCTCTTCTAAATTTTGACTACAAGTTGTTCTCCCGCATACTGAAGGCACGCCTGGAAACAGTTATGACAACACATCACATACTCGGTAACGCTCAGAAGTGTTCTACGCACACAATAACATCTTCCAAGCCACACTAGCACTGAAGGATAAGATCGCTCAACTGACGTCGCATAAACAGGTTGGAAAGCTAGTCTCTTTCGATTTGCACCATGTCTTCGATCGAGTAAGGCACTCATTTCTCTTTGAGAATATGCGCAACCTCGGCATAAACAGTCAATTCGTGAATTTGCTGTCCCGGATTGCAGCTCTGGCATCGTTTCCCATCCAGCGGTCGGTGAGATAAGGAGACCCAATCTCGATGCATTTGTTTGTGTTGTATTTACATCCACTGGTAGATTCCCTCGAGCGAGTGTGTGGTTCCGACTTGATCGTGGCATATGCAGATGATATCAGCGTCATCACTACATCGGCAAGCAAGATCGAAACAATGCGAGACCTATTCCATCGCTTCGGACGTGTGTCTGGAGCCGTACTTAACCTACACAAAACAACGTCCATGGATGTCGGTTTCGTTAACGGAAACCCGATTCAAGCGAATCGGATGAGGACCGAAAATCAGATAAAAATTCTGGGTGTGATTTTTGCCAATTCTATACGGCACATGACCACACTTAACTGGGATATGCTGATAGGCAAAATGTCGCAACAGGTGTGGCTGCATTCGTTGCGTACACTTACTCTTCACCAAAAGGTGATCCTTCTCAACACCTTCATCACGGCCAAGGTTTGGTATCTTTCGTCCGTATTGCCACTATACTGTGTCCATACGGCCAAAATAACAGCTACCATGGGACATTTTTGTGGAGAAGGCATCCAGCGCGTGTGCCAATGCAACAATTATCAAGGACACGAGATCAAGGAGGACTGAATCTACAGCTGCCGGCTCTCAAAGCAAAAGCGCTGCTGATCAATCGGCATCTCCAGGAGATCGGCTCCATTCCCTTTTATAATTCCTTTCTTACCCACACAAATCCCAACAATCCCCCGCTGATCTCCCCTGCCTAAAAACAATCCTGCAAGCATACCCTCGCTTGCCTCAACAAATCCAACAAAACCCTTCCTCCGATCAAATACACCGCTTTTTCCTTGACCAAACAGATCAATCGAGAGTGGAATTGCGCTATCCTGCAGTGAATTGGAAGCGCGTGTGGCTTAACATCGGAAGCAGAAGACTCTCTTCAGTCCAGCGTAGTAGCTGGTATTTACTCGTTAAAGAAAAGATAGAGCACAGACTGTTATGGCACACTATTCGACGAGCAAACAACGAGCAGTGCCTACACTGTAATGGAGCAATAGAAACATTGAAGCACAAATTATGTGAATGTCCACGAGTGACGCCGGCGTGGTCGCATCTGCAGAGAACGATATCAACAATCCTTAACGGTCGGAGGAGGCTCTCTTTTGAGGACCTCATACATCCAGTTTTAAATAACATAGGCAGAAGACAAAAAATTGAAATTCTAAAATATTTTATTAATTACGTCACCTTTATCATAGGTTGTGATAATGCTGTAGACGTTGGCGAGTTAGTTTTCCAATTACAAGTTGCTATGTAATTAATTGCAGTAATTAGTTTTAACACAATCAGCCAAATAAACTCAATTTTACAATGAAAAAAAAAAATATTATACTTTATCTCAAATTTTTAAAGTATTTCAATGTTTCGGTTATGGTTAAAAACTCGCGACAATTCATGTTAGCATAATCAGACCACGGTTCATCTTACGCATGAGATAATGTATTTAAATTTAATGTAATGGTAGTATACATTATCTCAGTAGCTCCATCATTAGTTTTAAGTTAGGTTTCTGAAGCAGAGAAGAAAGTGAAGATTGAATTTTATGATAACGCAACAGGCAGTTGTTGTTTCAGGCAGTAACTTTGATAGTATAATGTAAAGATTAAATTTACCAGCTGCGTTTTTTCCAAATTAGAAACATTGGTTCCATATTTTAGCTTAGGGTATTTCCGTTGATATCGCATATAGTTTTTATTCAGTATGTGTTACATTTGTTACAAACATATTAAAAAACAATTTTCGTGTTTTTCGCCTGTTTGAAAAAAGCACTCAAACCATCACTTTTGAAATGTATTTCCGATATAGCCATCACAAATTCAATGTTGTATTCTTATTGTTTATGATGTTTTATGATTATATACTCATTCGAAGTTTCAAATTTAAAGAACTAAATTATTTAAGTTTCACACATTCATCGAGCATTATCAAAGTAACCCCAAATAAAAAAACTGAAGTTCGGTCACAAAACTAAAAAAATAGTGCAAATGCTTTAATTTCCGTTAAACATATAACTAACGAATTGACTCTTGGATCCTCAGTACGTGTTTTAAAAATATAAAATTTGAAAAACATTCATTGCTTTAAACATTATTTAGAATATACTTTAAAAAAAACTATCAATGCTACCCCGTTTTACGGTACTAAATATTGAACAAAATGTTGGTTCATATGTCAACGAAGTAGGGGAGGAAGGGGTATAGTGATCATACGGGGTTTAAGGGGAAGTTTACCGGCCCGAAAATAAAAAAATATTTTCTGTACGTTTTTATTTTTCTAAAAATATTGTTTTTCTAAAAATTATTAAAAATCCAAGAAAATCAATTTCTTCTTAGATTTTTGTCAAAAATTACATGTAAAAATATTTTTTCTATCTCATCATGAAAAAAATTGGACTCTCAGAAAAACCAAAAAGTCGATGTTTTGTGGTTTTTTGAGTCCAACTTTATGCCATAATGACTTATAAAAAATGTTTTTGCATGTGAATTTTCTTTGAAAATTAGAAAAAATGTTTTTTTTTTAGATTTCTGATACCTTTTTTCAATATTTTTAGAAAAAACAAAACGAAATTATTTTTTTTCGGAGGGGTGAACTTCCCCTTAAGCACCTTTTTGTTTTCCAATTTGGAGGACAACCCTAACATAAAATTACCATGCATCATTATTATATACTTTCGTATAATGATTGCAAAATAGAATACTGTGACTTTTCTCAATTAAACGTTTGGTTTCCGATAAGCAGGTGCTTAGTACAACATTAATTGAAAATTAGGGGATTCAGCTATTGAATTTCAAAGTCAGAACAAAAACTCGTATACAGGTTCTCCACTTGTTTAATGTTTTGATAGTAAACATCATAGTTAAGGTACACTGGTGCAAGTTGAAACAGTACGTATATCTCTTTGGAAGATAATATTCACTGTAATTATTTTTGAGAGGTATAGTGTACTACCGCAATCTACAGTATTAGAAATAATCTCAGTGATTATTCACTTCCGCTAAGAGCTACATCTACCGTTTCAACTTCCCCACGCGTTTCTACTTGCCCCGGTGTAGGGTAATGGATTTTGGTTGGACCTATTCATGTCATTTTCGCACTGCGTCTAAATGTCTGCCGTGTTTTTTTTTCTATGAATATTACATATGGACATGAAAAATATGTGTTTGGTGAAAAAGTCTAACTTTCTAGTTTCTAATAATATAATGAAGTTTCTAAGAATGAACAATGTTTTCAAAATAGGATTTTATTGAAACGCGGGCTCATAATCACACAAGCATTCCTGAGTAATTGCGCTAATTGGGTTCTTTAATTTAAAAAAAAGTGTTTCAATTTTTATGCATCATCTGAAAGAGCTCCGTTTTTTTAGCACAACTATGTTTTTTTTCGAAACCGTAGACTTTCATCTCGATTTTTAAATCAAAGTTTAAAGCAACATATTTACTCCACTGTTTGACACTAAACTAACAAATTGACAGCTCGCTCCCATACAAAGTCCCACTGAAGGGCGCAAAGATAGTGATATTTGCTAATGTAATCGCACTTATTTAAAATAGTTGAAGTACTCCAATTTTTATCAAATTTCGGATTTCGGTTCCATGTTTAATGTAGATTACGAATATGCCTTTTCCTCAATACCCTTAAAGAACCCAATTGGAAACAGTAGATAGAGTTTCTTTCTCTATGATGCATGGTATATGCATTTGGGTTAACATCCGACGCTCCTCCTTCTTTACATATTCTGTACAAAAAATACTTTCTAAGCCCCGCCCCTGACAGGATTTCCCACCGTTTTTTTATTAATGCGGCGGGGCAGAAAGTATCTAAAGTTTATCTAATTGCATATATAGAGGAACCAAATATGTTTTACAGTCAGTTAATGGTAAATCACCCCAAAATAACATCATAATATTGTGAGCGATTTTTTTCTCAAATTCGAAGCTCTCTGGGCAGTAGTTGGGTGAAAAAATTAACGGAATTAAACTTTTTTTACTACATTGTAGTTTGCTTAACAATTATTTCCCGGAAAAAGTGATCGTTAAAGTCCATGTTTTTTTCAGGTTGTCGTTACAGGGGAGGGGGTGGGTGAGTGTTTTGCATAGATAACTTTTCCACGTTTCGTATTAGGGGCTGTTTATTAACTAGGTAGACATTTTTTGGGATTCTTGCCCCCCTCGTAGTTAATGAACAGCCTCTTAGTTGAACGGGACCCAAGTCACCTTTAACCACTGACTTGCTCCTGCTTACTGCAGGACCAAACGCCACGCCATCCGGAGCGGTAATGAGCAGAAGCGCGACAGCAGTGCTGTTTTATATCTTTTCAGAACGATGTGCAACCAAGTGGTACTCGACTATGATGACTGGGTTTGGGAAAAACGCTTATTTCATAAAAACAGTGATAAAATTATCATTTGCACATGTTTCAAAAGTTTTATTGCAGAAAAATTGGAAAAATATTTAGTTCAGCAGGTTTGTAATGTAATATCCTATCGATTGTCGTATTTGGATTTTAATTTCATATATAAACAACAAAGTTACAAGTTTTTAAAACCTAACACTACTTCACCACACATAATTTTTGATTTGCACACCAGTATAGTCGACAAAGACGTAGTTCTACGTCAAAAATTGATTTACTACTTCCGGTTAGATGTACCCTCGGCTGTAGCTTATCGTTCGTTCCGATGCGGCGTGCCAATGTTCCCTTGACTGTAGATCGCTCGTCCCGATGCGATGCTAGTAGATTGTGGAGATTGTGTGGAGATGTAAAGGATAAAGTTTATGTTGTCCTTGTCCGTCGGCATTCCCCCGAAGGCTATTTCGGATCAAAACCACTTTTCACTTTCACTTTCCACAACCAGGACTACCGATTGCGCCATTTATGTTTTACAGGTACTTCGAAGAGTTTTTAAATAAACATCTACTTACTACAATGTACGATACCAGAATGAATTTAATTTAATTTTTCCTTCAATTACATAATGTTTTCCGTACATTCCGTACCTAGCGCTCCTACTCGTGGAATCTGGTGTTGCCATGTTTGTCGTCGTCGTTGTCGATGTTCACCGTCGTTGCGTGTCCTGCTCCGTCAGCGGATTTGGTTGGTGTTATTTGATCACTTGTTAGGGAACATGCATAAATGACGTAGCATTTGAGGGGGGAGGTGGGGGTTTCAGAATTTGTGACCGGCCATGTATTGGATATAGCCAAATACGCTACGAAGGGGGGAGGAGGGGTCTACAATTGATCAAAAATATGCTACGTCATTTATGGATGCTCCCTTACTGGGTGAAGTCTGGAATGATGATGATTGCTATTGTGGGTGTGGTTGGTAATCGTTGCCCTTGTGGTGGCTTTTCAGCGATGTCAATGAGCTCGCTAGCTGTTGTTAGATCCAGTGCAGTTGGAGCTTCTTCTTCTTTTCTTTATTTAACGTCGGTCTCTGTTCCGCAATCTAGTGCCAATCATCGACGGACATCGATTGGCATCATTAACATGCAGTAGCAATTTCAGGTGAAATGGGGCACTAATTTTCGAGATTTATTTAATTGAAAATTCGAGGTGGAAGTGCAGTTATAGCCTACGTGGCGGCCATTTGTGGACTCACAAGGAATTACCTTAAACCGTTCTTACCGTGCACGGTAAAAGCAAGCAGCCACACAGGATGAACATTTTTCACGCTCGCCTTATGCGCCATTAGGGGTGCTCAGGATGCATGAGTGAGTGAGTGAGTGAGTGAGTAAGGGATCGTCCATTAATTATGTCACACTTTTAGGGGGGAGGTTTTAGGAAACTGTGACTAGCCATACAAAAAAAAATTAAGGTCCATACAAAAAATGTGACAAAGGGGGGAGAGAGGGTTGAAAATGGGCCAAATTTGCGTGACATAATGAATGGACCTTCTCTAAGGTTTAGAACTCGTGTCCTAAATTTGGTATGGATTATCGTCTCATTTCTCACTCCTACTTGATGAGCATTTGCCTGGACACTAAGTAAGAAATCATTGCCATGACGGGGAGCCAGGGAGAGCGTTTTCACCTCGAATACCAGAATATAAGAGTGACGGCAGTGTGTTCTCCAAAATTCGGTCAACGGACTCAATATTTTGAGTGAGTTCGGCTGAATTATTTTTTTTAATTTTTTTTTATTATAGTCACTTTAAACACTTTTTGGGTCATTCGTGACTTGTCCGGGGTGAGATTTGAATTTGTGACTTTAGCGTGAGAGGTATGGATGCTAACCACTACGCCGGGGTCGCCCTCAGGCTGAACTTTTATTTTAGTAAACGCCATCTATTGGTTATCTGTGATATCATAGCTGATCTTTGTAATAACGGAGAACCAACCTTGGGCAGTCAATCATGTTCACGCTCACACGGATTTTAGTATATTGCATGTTCCAGTTCAGGATCCCAAGACATGTGATATTCAAATTTCATCAAATGAACTAAACTGACAGTGATACATAGATTCAAGATTTATTATCCAACATTTTATGTACCGTAGTGGCGGGCTTCTTTTGGACTGGACGGGCTACTTTGGAAACTTGCAAATTTGTTGAATAAAATGAAGTTGATTAAAGAATCGATTGAATGTTTATCCACAAATTAACAATGAGACTGCAGTTTACTCCGATTTATAACATCCTCAACTATTATCATTAAGTACTTCCTAGAATTAAGCGGAAAAGCTTACCATCATAGTCTTTTTACTACTTTCCCAAAAAAATTACCCAAAATCGGTGTTAAAACTTGTGATAACATTTACAAGCACCTATCGGGAGCCAGTAAGCATTCATAGTGGACGATATTTCATGTAGAAAATGTTTATAACATTGTTACAGGTAAAGAAAAGACAGGTAATATTTCTCCATATATCAAACCATATCAAACAATTATGATTTTCGAAAAGTTCTGTGAAACTTGCAATTTGACTGATCTTACTATGAAGTTTATACAGGTTGTTTATTTTTGAATGGAGTTTATGATGTCGATTGATTTTGTCAATTTTATTTTCAAAACAGTTAAAATTTGACCACGTGTCCAAAGTAGACCGCCTGTTTACATTTCCGACTGCGGTTTGATGGCTATGTATCGAACATTTTCTACAATCAATCTTGGTTGTTCATATACTTCTCATTACACACCCTAAAACTATTTGAAGTATACCACATCCTAGTATTAACTACTTTATTGATTTCATACGAACCTTTTGCTTACACCAGAAAAGTATCGAAAGAAGCCCACCACGACGGTCTGTTTGAAGATTGTACACTGGCACATACGTACGGAGTGTTAATAAAGTGTAAAAGTTGATGTTTTTACCATGTTCCACTATTTCTTGCACGTTTCGTGCCTTTGCCACGGGACTTGCGACTGTGGAAGCCGACTGCACCTCTTTCAACGTAGCCCAGTATGTTCCGTTTCAAGCATTACAGATGAAGGTTTTTCTTGTTATTTTTAAAAATTTTGCTTGCTTACTTGACTAATAGTTAATTTAAAAACAGTTAAAGATTGCAAAAATCTGAAGTTTAAAAAATTTGACCTTACAACATTGATAGCTTTTGCTCAAATATTTCTAACTTATGTTTAGTATTCTTTTTAGCACAACGGTAGGTGTCTGTAACAAGTTGAAAGATGCGTTATTCAAAATATTGCGTGTTTTTGGATTAATGTTGTTTTTCTGATTGGTTTTAATATTCTTGATATGTGTTTATACTTTTACGTGGATAGATTCAGTTAGTGTTTGATAATCTATGTTTTTAAATACTTTGTATTTTTATCGGTTGTGTTAGCGTATGGAGAAAGTACAATAGTGAATAAGCGAGATATTTACTCAATATTCAGAAACTTTTGGATAACAATGTCCATTTTGTAGTTTGTCAAAACTTTGATAGGAATACGATTCGTTGGCGTTTGATTTCTATGGTGCTTAGTTGTGCACTTCGCAGGATAGAGAGTGGGGTGAAACGGCTTCTTCTTCGTCATCATTTTCCTGCGAATCCTCTGGTTCGCCCAGAGCGTGTACAAATTCGTAGAAATCGATCCGTCCATCGCCATCGACGTCCACTTCTTTGATCATATCTTCGACTGAAATGTAGAAATCAGTTTTTCAATATGTTGGTTTAGTTTAGTTATGTAGAGCTACTCACTGTCTTCCTCATCCAGATCTTCACCTAAGCACTGAAGAACCGCTCGTAGATCGGAAGCCGTTATGTAACCCCGGTTGTGTTTGTCAAAGACACGGAAGGCATCCCGTAGTTCTCGTTCCTCCTGGTCGGCCGATGTTTCCGCCACAGTATCCGTCATATTGGACATGATATCGACAAACTCTTCGAAACTCACGTTTCCATCACCTGTAAGAATCGTTCTATAAATTCTATACTTTATATATTTTCAGTTTAATGAACCCTACCATCTACATCAATCTCCTGCAGCATTTCTTGTAGCTCTTCCACGCGCGCAAACTGCCCAAGTGACCTCATCACAGTTCCCAGCTCCTCCTTTGTAATCGAACCGTCGTTATCCTTGTCGAACAGCCGGAACGCCTCCCGAAACTCTTTCATCTGATTTTTTGAAATAAACCTCCTGTTCAAACTGTAGTTGAAATTGCTGGAGGTGATCGAATCGGAAGTGTGGGAACGGCGTGTTTTGGGGTGCGTTCCGGTTGTGGTTCCCCCCTCGACGAATACGTTTCCATCAATGCTGGAAGACTCGCTGGCCAGTTGGTTGGGGTTGTCCTCCTGTTGACGGGGCATACTTCGATTGCTGGCTGCGGAGCTGACACTGAAGTCCGAGGTGGTTCCTCCCAATCGTTGGGCTGGATAGTTGTTGCTGTGGTCGCTCTGGGTGTTCTGGCTTGATTCTGGCTCGTTATGCTGCTGCGGTGCGTCTGGATCGTTGGTTTGCCGGGTCTGGTAAATATATGAATTGGGATAATAATTAGTTACATGGCCCTTCTGCGGATTCGAATATTCGAATGACGAATTCATTGGACATGGGTAGTAATCGGATAACGGATCTTTCATAATATTTTGATCAAATTAGATAGTTGAAAGCGATATTGTCACACTCAGTATTATCCTGGAGCAGGTCAACGAATTCCGAGAGTTCCGTGTATTGACTACGAATGTGCTTTCGATCGACATAACCACGAAAATCTGTGACGCGCTTTGAGTCGCAAGGGAGTCATAGATAAAATCATCGATCTCATCGTAGCGCGATACGAGGCTTTAACGTGCGGAGTCCTGCAAAACTGAGCCTGGTGCGACCCTACCTGGGTAGTCGCTGGTGTGAAGAAGAATACACACTATTACAGCTACTGAGCTATTTCTTTTTTATCGTAAATGATCCTAGCAGAGCAGCACATTTATCGCTGAACAAGTGTGATTACTTATATGCAGTCACAATCAATTTGCAGTAACTTATTTCGATGGAAGAGTGCTGTTTGATACGAGATCATGTTCTAAACCGTGGGTTTGGCAGCCTAGTACTATAGACAGGGTGGCCACAGAACCGGGAAAACCGGGAAAATGCCGGGAATTTTAAAATGACCGGGAAAACCGAAAAAAAAAACTGGAAATTCCGATACAAATTCGGGAAAATCAGGCGCTGGTTTGCGTTTGACAGAAAATTGGTTCATAAAAGTCCCCCTATTGTCTCCTCTTCATCTTAGAGACAAACGAAAGAAAAGGCATAATGAAAAAGACTGCGATCTAACGATTGTCGAGTTCAAGAATGTTTACAACAGGGCAGTGTTGGGAAAATATCAAAAAATCAAATCTCACCAACGCCCAAGATCACGCTTGATTTTCGTAGACAAAAATCAATAAGCAAACCACTGCGGTTGATTTTGCAAGCTGTGATATCGCAGCTCGGAATATCAAGCTAACAAAACTCACCAACTGCAAATCTCACCAAACTGTGGTGAGATTGAGTTTAATGATTTTTGCTTTACACTCGAATGCAACTGAAACTTCCATAACGGCTTGCAGCAGTCCCTTCGCGTCTGCCATCGGTGAAGATTAAAAAGAGATAGCAAACTATGCTTTCTCTTTCTAAAAAACGATGTGCAATCGAATCATTTTTGTGTCGAGTCAACTCTCAGCTTGATTTTTGCACATTGTGAATAGTCTCGCAATATCAAAGGAGCTTGTAAAATCAATATCAAGCATGATATTTTGTTCCAATATCACGCATGAGAGCGGAAAAATATCGATTGATTTCTGATTTTGCCAACACTGCAACTGGGAATCTATTTTCTTGTATTTTGACAGTCGACTGTGTTGTCCATAATGAAGTAGTTATTGCACGGTTGTTTCCTCGAGAGAAGAAGAACGCGTCACAGACAAAAAAAAGCTAGTTGTCTCCTCTTCTTCTTAGGTTTGCAACGCAGTTCATGTGTATTTTTAACTTAAGACGATCGGCTCCATCGGCTCTTGTCAAAGAAGCTTTTTCGTTCATTTCACGTGTTTTGATCTGCGGACCTCTTTAATTGACTTCAACGCTGAACAAACAAATTTGTAAAGTGTTTTCCGTGCGATTTACTAGTGTAAGTCAACAAATAAGAAGGGTGAAATTTGAGAAAATTACTGGAAACTATCATGACAACAAAATATTCGTCGAGGTATGAAAGGAGTACCCTTGGAGTGCACCGGATCTCAAAGATGTATCTGCAGCAGCGCTGCCATTTATACAGATTTATCTGTATTATACAGATTTTTTAATCTTAATACAGACCCGATACAGAATACAGATTTATCACAGATTTTTAAATTACAATACAGATTTATACAGATTTTTATAAAATGCTTGAGAAAAAAAAATTCAAAATTTATAAAAACAAAATAACTTGCTCGATTTTATCAGAATATTAAAATATCAAATAGTAATGAACTCGTGCACTTTTTTGCATTTAAAACTGCTTATCAGGAAGATAATGAATAGAAACTAAAATCTCCATACATTTTCAAACGGCTTCATATAACTCTTATAAATAAGTACGGACGATATCACAAATGGCGCAATTATATCCCGTATGGTTAGTACGATAGCCCGAATAGGTGGTTAAGCACTTTTTATGGTTATTTTGTATGCACTGTATTTGTAAAACAACAAAACATGATTAATTAAGAAAAAAATCGTCAATTAGCAAATCAAAGTTGGCACTCGTGGAGAATAGAAGAACTATAACAGTGATGATGGTTTCAAAATTTTCCACGGGGAAGTATACGAATGCAATCTTAAAATGCTTTTATTTTGCAAATGGAACATTTTATTTAAATCTGGTTGCTACTACAGTGGTAGAAAAGCTCAAATCTATGCACAGCAAAAAAATAATTTTGATATCACGTCAAAGTGGATGCACTACAATCATGTCGAAAATATGGTGTAATATTACTTGCTAAAAAGGACAAAATTATCATTAATACAATGCATGAACTGACATTACGCTGCTTTTACTGCATTTGTTTATTTATGTGGTCATAAAAATTACATGAAATTTTCGACATGATTGTAGTGCATCCACTTTGACGTGATATCAAAATTATTTTTTTGCTGTGTGTGTACACCTAAAAATCTGAAAAGAAATTAATTTTTCTGTATTATTTGTCTATTGAGTAGTCCTTAAGTTTTCTAGTAACATAGCATCAACCAGATTTAAATAAAATGCTCCATTTGCAAAATAAAAGCATTTTAAGATTGCACTCGTATACCTCACCGTGTAAAATTTTTAAACCATCATCACTCTCATAGTTCTTCTATTTTCCACGAGTGCCAACTTTGATTTGCCAATACAGAAAATACAGATTTTTTAATAGAGTGGATACAGATTTTTTTATAAAACCACCTGGCAGCTCTGATCTGCAGCACGGTGCACCTGGTTCAATAAATCATTCAAAATTGATACGATGGTGCGAGTGGCTTTTGGTAGTCACGAAAAAAGCAAAGGGCACCAGCATCAAACTACAACGTATCGCACAAATGTGCCGATAAACAATTTGTTGAGAATGGAGGGTACGACGACAAATATAAAAATTCAACTCACGGAACTCTGCAGGACAATCTATGTGAGATTGAACAACATCCGATGTGATGGAAGCCATAGTGACATTCCTACAAACCTCCAGATGGTCAAGATCAATTAGTTTACAAGGATCTTCATAACTGGGGAAATTATATGGATCCAGAGCAAAGCGACTTATGTTGGATAGCTTCTACTTGCTGTATGCGGTTCTGATGATACCACAACTGTATAATTAAATGTAGAGCGAACTAAGGAACAATACAGGGTCTTCAGACAGTGAATATCCGAGAATTCTTTTCAGCATGTAAAATAAAGCCCAGGAATTTAGAAACTTCGGAGGTTATATATGACGGATTTCACGCCAACTCATCCAGTGGTTGGCAGCACCCTCTCAGAACCTTATGGAACTTTGTGGGTGTGGAGACTTAGCAATTTTAAGCAACTTTGCGTACTTATTTTTTTCAAAATTTATCTCGCCTAACATTTGATAAGGGTCAAAGTTTTTTGTCGATTTTTTTTTTCAAATCGATATAGCTTAAAAATGACAAGCCCTACAAAAAAGTGATGTATGGCGAACTTTTAGCAAATAATCTGAAATTTTATAAAATAATTTAAATAAAATAAAAAATCGGTTTCTACACTCTAAAAAAATATATTTAAAAATTAAAAGTCATTTTCCCAAAAATGGTACCCCTCAGATTTGCTTGATATTTTTTCTCATGAAAGGCAATATAATTACCTAACTTTTCTTCATACATCGCAAAGTGGGCGCTTTTAAGGAAAAAAAGTTGTTCGAACAACAACTTTTTCATGTTAATTTTTTTTTAGCGTGTTTCACTCAAAGTCGAATAGTACTACGCGCACAACCTTATTAAAATTCGATTAAACTTTATGGGTATACTTTTCGATAATCTGGGTGAAATCTAGCCTAACATTTGAAAAGGGTACAGAGAAGTTACCTGCAAATCGTCCAATAAGAGTTCAGAACAAAACGTTCTAATGAGGAACAGCCATCTCAGCATGGTTTGCACTTTCCTGTGATGGATTGTATTATAATATATGCATACACTCTATCCAACTTCTATAAAACCACCCTCAAATTGTTCCAAATCAACAGGTAAACTAAGTAAAAATCACTTAGTATGTTTTATTCATGAAAAGATTTCAATTCATGTATTTGTGATTAATTTAATTAGAAAAATAATCATTCATTTATTTTTATGTATTAGGTGTGTCCATTAGTAAGCAATATGCATATATGTTTATACCTCATCTCTCAAGTGAATACATATAATAGCGCAGGTAACTTAACGATTATTTAAGGCATGCCTAAAATAATCGTTAAGTTACCTGCTATATAGCAGTTATATAACAACGCAGGTAGTCACATGAGAGATATAAGGTATAAACTTAAAGCACCGCAGTCTGTTTCTACCGACATAATCTAATATTTAAGTTTGGTGATATCACAACAATGCTCATAGTTGCTGTAGTGCATAGTTGTTGAAAGTGTAGTGCTGCATAGTTGTTGAAACGAAAAAGTGTTTATATATACAACAATGGAAAAATCTGCTGAATTGATTATTAAAAGGGTGCAATGTAGTGCCAACATAAACAATCCCAATTGCAGCCGCAATAATTTACGTAATTATTATCATAGAGAAAATACATTCATGGGGCTTTGATCATCAATTGGATGTAACAATGCGTATTTGTGAATCGTGTCGTGGAATTTTAGTGCACAATAGGACACCTCTCCCGAAAAAGAGGCGATCGGATGGAAAAGAATCAAGCCATGCTCGGAAGTTTGAAGAGCCGCAACCATCAACAAGTCATCAGCAATCAGAACCTATTTCTCAAAACATAATTTCTACTAAGCGATTTTCACATTCAAAGGAAACTCCGAAAAATTTCACTCTGTTTCCGATAGACTAATAATCAATGAAAAACTCAAATTATGTATGGAGAATTATAGGAAAATAAATTATGCACTAAACAAAAACACTAGAGTTTTCATTTATTAAAACACCATTCGAAATGCAGGAAAATCCTCTGTATTAGGCCCTTTCAAATGTTAGGCTAGATTTTTGTTTTAAGCACGCCCAGATTATCAAAAGGTCAAAATCTTTATGCTCATTAAGTTTCAACGGATTTTAATAAGGTTGTGCGCGTATTACTATTCGACTTTGAGTGAAACACGCTAAAAAAAAATTAACATGAAAAAGTTGTTGTTCGAACAACTTTTTTTCCTTAAAAGCGCCCACTTTGCGATGTATGAAGAAAAGTTAGGTAATTATATTGCCTTTCATGAGAAAAAATATCAAGCAAATCTGAGGGGTACCATTTTTGGGAAAATGACTTTTAATTTTTAAATATATTTTTTTAGAGTGTAGAAACCAATTTTTTAATTTATTTAAATTTTTTTTATAAAATTTCAGATTATTTGCTAAAAGTTCGCCATACATCACTATTTTGTAGGGCTTGTCATTTTTAAGCTATATCGATTTGAAAAAAAATCGACAAAAAACTTTGACCCTTATCAAATGTTAGGCGAGATAAATTTTGAAAAAAATAAGTACTCAAAGTTGCTTAAAATTGCTAAGTCTCCACACCCACAAAGTTTCATAAGGTTCTGAGAGGGTGCTGCCAACTCCGAAGACGAGTTGGCGTGAAATCCGTCATATCCTACATGGTCTTTAAAAGTAAGATTCGAATCTAAGAGAACACCTAAATCCTTAGCTGTAGATTCTCTCTTTAGAGATGGTTCGGCAATAGTGCAATCAAATGAAATGATGGAGTGTTTACGTCCAAAGGAAATTAATGAGCATTTGTTAACATTCAATCTCATACGATTACTTGCGCACCATTTGGCACAAAGGTCATGTTCTTTCTAAAGAAAATATGCATCTTCTTGACAGGTTATTTTTATTGAATCATTGTATTAAAAAATAACGACATCCTTTAAAAGCATATCGAGATTGCAGACATAGAAATCAATTGATTATTTCAGCAAAAACTCTTTTAAGATTTTGGGACCTAAAGTTTTCAAGATTCCTGTTGGAGACCCCGGCGTAGTGGTTAACATCCATTAAAGTGACTATAACAAAAGTTTTTAAGATTCCAATACACGGATTTTATACAGACTTGCAGAAATTTTTCCGTCAATGGAACTTTCTGAAATATTCGGACTTTGAAAAGAAACAAAAGAAAGTGCATGTTTGTGCAAACGTCCACTACGTGTGGTACTACCCTACCAGCTGTGCATTGTATTGTGTCCTATACATTATCAATAAATAATAGTAGTTCTACCTCCGCCATGGCAGGACGGTCAGTAATTCGATCGTGTTTTATTATGTCTAACCATCCGTAATACACAACGTAGGGAAGTTCTGCCCGTGCGCGATCAGTGCATTTTAAATCATTCCAGAAGATTCTGGGCTTGAGAATATTTCCAGGGTGGTAACTACCTGGAAATACTGGAAATCCTGGAATGATCAGCGAATTTAACTATTAGTACTATTGAGTTGTTGAATGCTATTTTTTAGTTTGTTGATGAATTATATTTTCAAGTCCCAGAGTCTTAAAAGTCCATGATTGTATATAATACTTAAAATCAAATTGCTAAAAATGTCCTAAAATGTAATATAAGTTTGAGCCTCAAAATTATTAAGGATTGTTCTTAGTCACAACTAAGGGCCATCCACCGGATTTAAGATCTGGGGCGTCCGGTGCTTATGGGGCTCCCATATTATCTGCTTTCAATGTTTCAATTTCAAATGCGTGACTCCTACCATCTTGGTATGAAAAAAACATGATATTTGTTTTAAAAAATAGTAAGAAAATCAAATAAAGATATGTAATCTACGTTTCGCCATAAAAAAACTAATTTAACTACTAATTTAGGGCTATCGTTAAGCCGAAACTATCTTATGGAAACTACCATATTTGAATCCATCGGTAATACAGAAGTAGCTCAGTACACTATCTTTACTTGCACGACACCATGATTCTAGTACCACGGAATGTTAAAATTCGCAATATGTTGAAGCATATTAATCGTAATTTATCAATCCACTCGTCAAAAACTCTGTTCGATTGGACTGTCTAAGAACCATCACTATCATTAAAACATATTGTTAAATTTTTCTAAGACAGTAAACACTACACTCAAAATGTTATTGTTACGTGAAAAATCACGCAGAGTCTCACATTTTCCTCTTCTGTCAATTGTACGTGGATTGGGATTTTTCATTTGCAATTATTTAACGTACCTATGTTTCTTTATAGTTTAGCTGAACGGTGGACGGCAAGGACTACGAAGGTTTTGAATTGGAGTTTTAACGCCTTATCATTTGCAGTCATGATTATCATATTCCCTTATATGGGTTGTTCGTGTTCTCGATCGGATTTTATTACAATTCCTATATTTTCAGATGTGAATAGTAATCAAGCGAATAAAATAATTTGTTTTTTTTTTCATGATACATACATACATTATTTCAAACGAACCGGAAACAAAAGTATCGGAAACCGCCATGAATTTCTTCACAAGAATCACGTAACTTCTACGTGTTAGTCCAGTGACGATGAAGTGTATTGAAATGAGTTCTTCCATATGTGTATCACGTAGCCCTTACGCGAAAAGTGCGATGAAAAAAAATATGTATGTTTTCACGTAGCATTGAAGTGAAGATTATTTTTAGTATAGGTTCCAGGCAACCTGTGCACTACCCTAGCAAAGCTGGAGATAAAATTGAATTCAAAATTTGCTGTTATTATGTAACTTATTTTGAATACAGTTGATCTAATTTTAGTTGACTTAACGGTTAACACAGCAAAAATGCGAGCAAAATTTTACACCGTTGAAGCAAACGGAAAACTAATCCTGCTTTCAATTTAATCAATTTGATTACTGATTTTGCATTCATAATGTTCAACTGAATACGGGCCTGGCGTAAACCCATGCTTCTCACGCTGAAAGAATTGAGCTCAAATCTCACCCCGGGCAAGTCACGAATGTCATAAAGTGTGTTAAACAAAACAAATAAACAATAATCATTAGTTGAACGACAGATGAACTTAAATTAAATTTTAAACAAGACGTTAACAGCAGAATTTAAAGATAAGTTGCTTTCATTTAAAAAAATCTTCACTGCATAAAGAAAGCACAATATGATATCAGACTAATGTCGCGACAATTGAAATCAAAATGAGTGTTCTTTATGATAGGAACTGCAAACTTTAGTATCGATTTGCATTCATTTTCTTAACCGACTTTGCTCGGGTAGGGTGCCAATAAAATGTATGGGAAAAAATAAACCATCGAATTTTTGAAACGGCCTACATCAAACATGTTCATTGTCTCGAAAAAAGACCCTATGCAAAATTTGGGCTCAATCGAACATGATTTAGAAGTGCCACAAAGCGGTTTAATGTTTGAACTTATTTCATCTACCAAATATCCCAAGGTACATGAAATTTCGTCGAAATCTAGTGCAATCTGTAAAAAAAAAAACGTTTTTGTTAAACATTTGGCATAATAAAAATCTATTTCAGAAATTGACTTGCAATATTTTTTACATGAACAAAGTTCAAACTTTTACCGCTTTAAATCTTGTCCGAGTGAGCCCAAATTTTATATAGGGGCTTTTTTCGAGCCAGTAAATATTTTGATTACGGCCCGCTTAAAAAAAATCGTTGGCGCCCTACTGTGCTCGACATAGGTGCAAATAATATAATATTATGCATTTAGGTTTTTATAGATTTTCTGTTCACATTATACACACTTAGAAAATAATACCGAACTGGGTTTAATTTTTTACCGAACCACATCGGTTACCAGCGAGCAACCGAATAATTGGGTTATAATAATTTTTTCAAGCTTATTTTTCTAGTTCAATTCGAATTTTGGTTGCAATAGGATACATTTTACAGATTGAAATAAAGGCTGAACCGAAAAGTACGGCAAAGCAGCGATATTCACGAGTTCGATACGCGAAAACCGAGAAAACTTCAAAAATTGGATCTAATCTTCGCTAAACATTCTTAAACGCCAAACAGTTCAACTTCGCGATGAAATTCGTTTTTTTTTATCGAAGTCGAATAAACCAATTTTCGAATACATAGTCTTGTTTGTCACGAAAATCTGTTTTTTTTTGTCCGCAGCTGCAAGTACCTTGCCAGATCATAAGCTTTCTTGCTAATTTGCTAATACCGACTTCTTCTGGCTTAAAGTGGACGATAAGGATGTGAACGATATGTGGTTCCAACAGGACGCTGCAACGTGCCACACAGCGCACGAAGCAATCGATATTCTGCATGAGAGATTTCCGGGCATCGTGTGATTTAACCCCGCTACACTTTTTCTTGTGGGGTTATTTGAAGTTGCCAATAAGTCGTAAATCACCGATGCCCTCAAAACCAACAATACTCAAGCCATCAACGAGATTCAGCCCGATTTATGTGCCAGAGTCATGGAAAATTAGACCTCTCGGATGCACGCCACCAAGCGAAGCTGAGGCGGCCATTTGAGCGATGTCGTATTCCATTCATAATGATATTGATTCACCTTTCAATCGAAAAATAAATCTCGTCAATACCTCACTCACAGTTTGTTTTATTCAAGTTTAAATATAGGAAATTCTTAATGGAAAACCCTTTATTTGACGTGCACATACTTAATATGTGTACACATACAAGCCATGTGTGACCACACATAATATTCATTTGACACATAAAGGGTGTATTCGATAAAAATGGCACACCGAAAATCTTCTGTAACTTTTGAATGATTGAGCACTCAGTCAATAGCTCAGTCAGCACGTTTATTCTTTCGTGATGGTATCCAATACTTGTTTTGAATGGCTGAGCGTACATTTTCTATGGAAAAATGCCTCAATTACATGCTGTGTGAGCGAAGCAAGCGGTGTGAGTCGCCTGTTCGTGAGTGACTGAATATTTTTGTTGGCTCTTTCATTGCCTAGTCCTTTACCGTACAAACCGTACAAACGGTCTACACAGAGCAATGGATTGAATAGTGCTGTGCTTTCGCACTCAGCCTAAGCAGTCAATAATTTTACGCTCTGGTTCCAGTCATGTCGTCGAAACAAGAAATTGTCCGTGAAAAAAACCAGAGGTCTCACCGATGGATCGCTAAAAAGCTTGGAATTGCAAATACAACTGTGTCTCGTATGATAAGAACCTTCAAGGAGCGTCTGAGTGCCCGAAGGAAGGAAGGGATTGGTCGTAAAAGTGGTCCAATGGACAGTAAAATGGTCAGGAAAGTGGTGCAACAGTTCAAGAACCGTCCAAATATGTCAATTCGAGATGTCGCTAAAAAGTCCAAGGTTTCAGTCGGTTTCGTGCAGAAAACCATGAAGCGTGCTGGGTTACATATTTACAAGGTGCAAAAAGCCCCCAACCGGAAGGAAACTAGACGAAGTGGCTCACCAAATCGTGTTGCATCGTGATGAATGACGAAACTTACGTCAAGGCCGACTATCAAAAGATCGCTTTTATGTTAAATCGTTTCGGTGTCTTCTACGCATTTTTTCCTTTGTTCACTGAACTACTGTTCTCTAACCAAACGGCCTTGATCCCCTGTACAACTTTGCCGAAGACAGTAACCTTGCATATGGTCAGGACGTGATATTCTATGTGGCCAACCTTATCCGCATGCTTTTTTTTTACTTTTTTTGATACGAACATCAATGTAATAAGGGATATTACTCTAAAGATTCACTTAATTCATCGCTGAAATGTTACATAGTTTTTTTTTTACATTAAGCTTAAGATGGTCGTCTTACCCGCACAGCGGGGTAGTGTACCCGGTAGAGTGACCAAACCTCTAGTATGGCGTTTGCAGTCTTGGAAAAAATTGCTCAGTTTATTAAGGGTCAACTTTTGGTGTTTTCTGATTAGTTCGTATTCCTGCCGTATAGGAAGCGCTAGAGCGTCCTAGAAGGATGTTTTCTTCGGCAAAGTTGTGCATTTTATAGTTCTGAGAAATGTTTTTCAAAACCTCAAAGACTTATGACTTACCCAAAGTGAGCAAGCCGAAGCCGTGTCCGAATGCAGGACATATAGGGAATGGGAAGGAATGTGTTAACGTGATACTCGCGAGAGGAAACCCAGAAGTCCTCTGCGCTTCCACGAGAAATCACTGGAATGTTGGATGTGGGGAAAGGTTTGCAGCAGGGATCGTTTTGGTAAATCAATGCTGATAATTACGTACCTTAAACACTAATGGATATGAAGTCTAAATAGATACAAGGAAATATCGTACCGAAGGAATCAAGTGGACCTGCAACAAGCTGCCTCGTAGTGCTTTCATATACTGTCCACAAATCTTCCTTCTTCTTGACGTAATAGTACTAGCCGTAGACGGTCCACGGGGATCTACATGAAATGGTCCATACTCTTTTCGTATTTATTTGAAATACCCCTACTTCACTTCTGATGAAGTTTCTAGTTCGTTGATTGACCATTCTTGAAATTCGATTTTAGTGGCGATTCAGAAACGAGCAATTGGTTCTTGAGCTATCCACGGATGATATTCGACAGATCAGCATCTGAATAGCTTTATAAAAACACAACACGGAGAAATCGAACCTTACGTTCGTTCACACGCAAAATATAAATAATGGCAATAACTCAAATTAGCGCAAAAAGAAGGAAGTTTTTTATGGGAGTGCCCGTAAAAAAAGAACCACAGAGGTACAATGAAATGTATTGTAACCATACAATATAATTTATTGCATTTACAATAAATCGTATTGTCCACAACGATAAAATAACCATAGGATTTATTGTTTCCACAATAGGATCTATGGTAATTTGGATAATCTACAATAGGGTTGTTATGTATCTTAACCATAAAAAAAAACTCTTTTTCTGGAACAAACTTGAGCCATTTATCATTAATTTTATTGTTTTACTTTTGTTGAAAATTCAAACTATATGGTACGTATCGTAATTCTATTGTAATAACAATATTTTAAATTTACTTGCATGATATACATACAATAGATAGAAATAGATTTTGTTGTGTATGTATAATATTTTATGGTAATTGTATGGTTATTTTTTCCGGGTGGTTAGCGTAAGCCTAGTTAGATATTTAAATAGGTCTTTTTAATGCACCACCAACGTAGAGTGCGCCACGCGAGTTCGAGAAGAAACGTCAACCAAACCGTTGTGTTTTCGAAAGAAATTGATCGAAAGTGTACCAAAAGTGCTTCTGAACGTGTTTCGCAGTTGGGAGTGGTGAAATTCGTAAATTCGCGGTTTATGCTCAGTGAAAATTCCGTATCACAAAATTGCTCACCGAGTTCCCTTTTTTTGCCGTTCGACGATGACAGGCATGCGAGAAAAAAATAAGCATCGGGAATGTGCTTCCGGAGTATTGATTTGGTGAGTACGTTCCAGTTGAAGATTGTTCTTATACATATCTCGATTGCATTTTCGAGGGGACGTCCGGAGAGCTTTGATATTTAGGCGTTGTTGCTTTTGCGGGCAGACGAGTTGGTCGCTGGTAAGGGCCAGTAAGTGCTGCCAGCAGATGAATCAAGAGGTATTCGAAACAAAATTGGTAAGAAATGTCCATTCAAATCAATTTAATACAGTTGATTAAATTTCAAAACTATATACGTGCCAGATTTGGAAATAATATTTTTTTAATCTGGAAGTGTGTTTATGATACCATTAACCATTTGATAAAGGTAGAGTTAACATGCGGGGCTTATTGTAAGTAAAAGTGACCTCGGAGTGGTCGTGAATTACCAGGCATTCTGAAATGGGTCACTGGAGCTGCAATAGAGCTAACACCTTCTAACTCCCGGACTAAACCTGCTTTAATTTAAGGGTAATAAAAAGCAGTTTTCTTCCACAATAACACTGCCGGACAGTGGGGGTTAGATTGCACACACACACACACACACACACACACACACACACACACACACACACACACACACACACACACACACACACACACACACACACACACACACACACACACACACACACACACACACACACACACACACACACACACACACACACACACACACACACACACACACACACACACACACACACACACACACACACACACACACACACACACACACACACACACACACACACACACACACACACACACACACACACACACACACACACACACACACACACACACACACACACACACACACACACACACACACACACACACACACACACACAACCTGGCCACCTACACCGTACGGAGAAGGAGAGGGAGATAACGTCGAAATCACCAACGAGGAGCTCGTAGTAGTGGTGAAAGGATTGAAGGTGAAGAAAGCTCCCGGTCCGGATGGAATCCCCAACGTAGCGTTGAAAGCGGCGATCCAGTCATCCCCGGACATGTTCAGGATGGTGCTGCAGAAATGCCTGAACGAGGGTCACTTCCCTGACAGGTGGAAGATACAGAAGCTAGTGTTGTTGCCGAAACCAGGAAAACCGCCGGGGGATCCAGCATCATACAGGCCTATATGCCTGCTGGATACACTCGGAAAACTCTTGGAGAGTATCATCCTAAACAGGCTGACGAAATACACGGAGAGTGAGCACGGATTGTCGGAGAGGCAGTTCGGATTCCGGAAAGGGAGATCGACGGTGGATGCAATTCGGACAGTGGTCGAGAGAGCTGAAAAGGCGTCCAAACAGAAGCGGAGAGGAGATCGATATTGCGCCGTGATAACGATCGACGTCAAGAATGCGTTCAACAGCGCCAGCTGGGAGGCCATCACCGAAGCACTGCATAGAATGAGGGTCCCTGACTACCTGTGCAGGATCCTGAGGAGTTATTTCCAGAACCGGGTTCTGGTCTACGAGACAGACATGGGACAGAGATCGATTAGGATCACAGCGGGAGTTCCACAAGGCTCCATCCTTGGTCCAACGCTCTGGAACGGGATGTACAACGGCGTGCTAACGCTGAAACTGCCCAAAGGAGTTGAGATCGTTGGCTTTGCGGACGACGTCGTCTTGACGGTAACAGGCGAGACGCTGGAAGAGGTGGAAGTGTTGTCAACCGAGGCAATCGACATGATTGGTAACTGGATGAAAGGAGCGAAGCTGCAAATAGCCCACCACAAAACGGAAGTGTTATTGGTCAGTAACTGTAAAGCGGTACAGCGGGCAGAAATCACCGTCGGGGAGCACACCATAGCATCGAAGCGTGTGTTAAAATACCTGGGAGTGATGATCGATGACCGGCTAAACTTCAACAGCCACGTCGAATATGCCTGTGAGAAGGCTTCGAAGGCCATCAACGCGATAGCTAGAATCATGCCGAACAACGCTGGTCCCAGCAGTAGCAAGAGGCGTCTTCTGGCCAGCGTGTCATCATCGATACTGAGATATGGAGGTCCAGCCTGGGTTCCAGCACTGGAAACGAAGCAGAACCACAGGAAACTGAGCAGTACGTTCCGGCTCATGGCCATGCGAGTCGTGAGTGCGTACAGAACCATCTCGTCGGAAGCAGTATGCGTTATCGCCGGTATGATCCCTATCGGCATCGCCCTGGCGGAGGACAGCGAGTGCTACAGGCAGAGAGAAGCCGGAAGAGTACGGAAAGTTGTGAGAGTGGAGTCATTGGCTAAGTGGCAACATGAGTGGAACACGACGGAGAACGGTAGATGGACACATAGACTAATACCGATTCTTTCGACCTGGGTGAACAGAAAACACGGAGAAGTCAATTTCCACCTAACGCAGTTCCTGTCTGGCCACGGCTGCTTCAGGAAATACCTGCATCGGTTCGGACACGCAGCGTCATCCCTCTGTCCGGAGTGTGGCAACGTCGATGAAACGCCGGAGCATGTGGTGTTTGACTGTCCAAGGTTCGAGGCAGTGCGAACGGAGATGCCCGTCCTTAACGTGGAGAATGTCGTCGATGAAATGTGTCGAGAGGAGGACTCTTGGAATGCCGTCAGCAGGGCAGTCACGCAGATTATGTCAGAGCTGCAGCGTAAATGGAGAGAAGAGCAGCGATCTAGCAACGCCAGCTAGCGCTGAGAGTACGACAAGTGCATGAGCACAGCCACCCCCCGAAGTAGTCGCTTCACAGTGGTCCCGGGGGGATCCAGCCAGAGGAGAGAGTAAGGAATGGGTTTTAGTGGAGCTGCACTAGGCAACTAGTGGATACCACACCGTGCCACCTTCACTACAGGCCAGGCTTCTTGAAGCTTTCCTAAACCTTACTATAACAAAAAAAAAAAAAAAAAAAAACACACTCACACACACACACACACACACACACACAAACACACACACACACACACACACACACACACACACACACACACACACACACACACACACACATACACAACACACACACACACACACACACACACACATACACACACACACACACATACACACACACACACACACACACACACACACACACACACACACATACACACACACACACACACACACACACACACAACATCTTGCCAATTTCTATCGGTAATTGTCTTATTGTACGATTTTCCACACATCTGAACTGATTTGTACCTTAACTATCCACACACAAGAAATCCGGAAGATCATAACCATTAAGGCACTATTCTAATTTTCCATTTTTCGCAACAAAAATATAGGATGTTTGCAAAAACGTTACAGAATTAAATTTTTCAACTGTAGATTAAGTTTCGGAGCATTTCAGATGAATCAATTTATCAGGAAAAGTAAAAAAGTGTTCCGCTTCCTATGTCTCAAGGCAAAAATTTCTGCTCACAACACTCTTTTTGACGTTCTCCTATTCACCACCAGAGGTTGAATCGATGGGGCCTCCCTTAGCTCAGTCGGTAAAGGCGCAGCTACAAAGCAAGACCATGCTGGAGGTGGTTGGGTTCGATTCCCGGTCCGGTCTAGGAATTTTTCGGGTAGGAAAATTTCTCGACTTCCCTGGGCATAGAAGTATGATTGGACTTGCCACACAATTATACCAATGCAAAAATGGTACAGGCATCGAAAGCTCTCAATTAATAACTGTGTAAGTGCATCTAGAACACTATGTTGAGAGCACGCAATAAGCTAATATGCGATATGCAATAAGCTTGAAATGCTAAGAAGAAGAAGAAGAAGGGTGAATCAATCGTTTAGTTCCCATTAAAAAGGCCTATGGGCATAGTACAATAGATGAATCCAATAGAAATCAAGTGATCGTTTCAGCCTCTGGTGGTGAATAGGGGAACCCTCAAAAGAGTGATGGGGAAGAGGAAAATATTTTCACCTTTCCTGAATATTTCATCCACCGCAGGTGGTTGAAATCGTCAGTCACGTGGAATATTTTCTTTTCTGCATCGATTTTATAGTGTTCCGGCTCGCACATGTTATTGATGAAAAAATGAAGATTTATTAAACTGTCCCAGCGGTTATGATCTTCCAGAATTTGAATGTGTGGTTATTTTAGTTGTAAATTAGTTCAGATCTATAGAAAGACGTAAAATTAGAGCACTCCCGATGGAAACTTGCAGGATGTGCAATGAGATATGCATTATGTTGAGTTATGAAAGCCGTCAATATGATGTAAACAGGTTTGGATGACATTTCTTATCATTGTCGCCTAGCGTAACTCTACATTGATAGTGCATCAAAAAGCTAATATGAAACATCAATCATTTTTTAAAAAGCTCATTTGAATATATTTTTCAAATTTTATATATTCTAATCACGTTTCATACAAATGCTTGCTGATCCCTGTTGCGCTATGCATATTGAAATGTCCCACTAGGTCCATTTATGTCCTAATTTGAGTAAATGACAGTTTTATTCACCACTAGTTTGAAACATTTTATAAAATACTTTTATAAAAATGTGTGAAATACCTCAACATTTTTAATAAATGCGAAAATTTTAGCATTTTTATAGTACTACTTATTAAGTTTACACTTATGAGCTAAAAACGTAAAAAAAATGAGATAATTATTTTCTTGAGGATTTTTTTTTAATGCCGATATCTCACTTTCAGTGAGTCTGTGGTCTTTAATTTCTTCGACAACATTTCTCAGAACTATAAAATGTGCAACTTTGACCTTGTAGGATGCTCCGTTCAAACGATATATTCGAGCGTCACCTATGCGGTGGGTATACGAACAAATCAGAAACCACAAAAAGCTGGCTCTTTGTAAAGTAAACAACTTTGTCGAAGACTGCAAATCTGTAGGATGCATACCTAAGGCGCTAGGCTACCGGGATCGTTGCCTCACTGTGTCCCGTCGTCCCCTACTTGAAGCTGTGTTCGCAGTAGTTGAATATTGTTGACAAACAATAAATCTTCTTTGGGCTGTTACATGTAACATGAAGTAAGCGCATGAGCGAATAAAAATGTCCAATAGAGGGAGGTATGTTGTTCATTATATTTACATTGGGGAAGCCCTTTACAGCATAAAGTGAACATTAATGTAGGTCCTTGAGCAAAAGTCTTCTAAACTACCGGCTTGGATTTGCTACTTGAGCAGTGTTGGGAACATACCAAAATTATACACGCTGGATCAACAGCTTCCAGCGTTCCATAAAATAAGAGCATTTATTTTATCTGATTGCTGTTGATTTTGGGGCAAACCGCTTTTCTCTTGCCACCCAAGGCGCCCTGGTGTAGGGGATGGTGGTGGGAGGAAGGTTATTTTAGCTCAAGGCACAACGGTAGGTAAATTTTGGGGTTGGGCATTTTTCCAGGAATTCAGGATTCGGAAAAGTCTGTAAAAGTGTTGTTGGAGGATTTGATGTAAACAATTTGTTCATCCCTAGTAAAGGTTGTGTAAATAGCATATTTTTGGCACAGCGTTGATACAATCGAACGACAACATTCCGAGCGGATTTATTTTGTTTATTTATAGGTTTTTCCTGTCGATGTTGGTGTCTTTTTTTTTGCACGGCGTGGGAGTGTGTAGGATGCCGGTTCCATTCCATTTACCTGGTTGTGGAATACCGAGTTTCTGATGACGATTGATTGTGTGTATGTGTGAGGGTGGGAAGAAGTTGCATATGGATGTGGTTGGATATTTTTTGTTTACCCTACTCAGAAGACGGCAGTTTCCACGAAATATAAGCAATATACACTGCAGTGGAATACAGATAGAGGAAGTGGGACCCGGGGGTAAATCATGGGATTAAATGTTTGTAAAATTATGTAAAGCAAATGGTGGTTTTCTTTCTACCAAGTTGGTGTATGGTTGTTCATGGTATGTAGCAGTCCGATGTAAAAATTTCGTTTGTGGTTGAATTACAAGGCTGATACCCCGTGGTACTTTATCTTTTTGAACAGAGCTCACCGATTGGGCAGGAATAAATCACGTTGCAATAATGAAAGTCGAATAAGAAGAATGTCTGTAATATGTGATTCTGATTGACGTTTCCGGTCGATTAGGACTGATTTAGGTTTTGACATTTTGAGGTGCAATAAATCTCTCCCCAGATAAATTTTCAATCGCATGTATAGCCTTCCTTTTATTTGTAGTAGTTGCTTCCCAGGGGCATTCGGAACATGTTCAGATGAAATGTGGCCCTAAAGTTTAAAAATAGCTATAAATAGATTAGTCATTGCATACTGATACTGTTAGTGTATCGTATGACCAGTGTTGGTATTATTCAAGCTCTGGTCACTTTCCCGGAGATATCTAGAACCTAGGGGCTGTTCAGATAATGTTTTAGAGTTTTTAGACCCCCCTCCCTTTGCGTAGACACACGTCCATACACATTTTTAGAAATTGTATCTAAATAAAATTAATCTTGCGTGACTAGATTCTACAGAATCAGTACGTTTTGCAAATTGAAACAATATAATTTGTAGTTTGGGGTTAAGGCGTAATAGCCAGATGCATCATAGAGTTGAACATTGGAAATGCACCATGTTTAAGGAACCGTTTTTGATGAATGAAATGATGTTTGCTTTTACTTTTTCGTGTTTATTTAGTAGTTTGTGAACTGTTCTCTCTATATGTGGCAATATATGGTTTGTTTATATTTTGGCTCTTCCACCCCTTACAAATGTTAGGCCATATTTTCTTCAGCATAGTTAACAACTTTACAGTAACAATGTGAAAGAACAAGTTTATATCCAAATAGGATGGCCTAGATATCCAAAACCTTACATGCCTTGCCTTGTTTATTATGCTTGAATTCATAATTCAGCACAAGTTTCCTTGAACACAATATGGTGTAGGGTCTCCAAATAGTATTCGAGTTCAGATTATTTGATCTACTGGATCCACCAGGGTATGCATAAACTCCTCAGCAACGATAAATGTCCAATCCGATTCATGCGCAACAATGAAGATTCATTTTCATTTAGGGGAAATGGCTGGCCTATGGATCTAAGATTGGGCGCATCGCTAAAAATCTGCTATTTATCAATTTTATCTAGATGAACGCGTCATTGGGACGGTACTAATGGATATTTTTGGTCGCTATTGAAAATTTAGTCCATTGCCGAATTTATGTATGGGCCCAAATTAGGGGCATTTATTTCCCCTATATAAGTTGTTCTTTCATTTTCATGTGTATATATATAAGTAGGTTCTCCAATTCGTCCGAGAGTTCAGATCAATCGATCTACTAGATCAATCACGACTGGTACAATGTATTTCGCAATGAAATATATCCAAACAGGTGCATTGAGTTTACGCACATAACAGGACAACTAAGAAAAGGTTTACATCAAATTTGGCTGCGCTACCAAACTAGAAAATGGGGAAATGAATGGAGAAATAGAATCAATGCGGATAGAGTGACTAGGGTAAACTACACTTAATTGTACAATTGGATTGCAGTTAATGGTAAGCGATGTGAATTACTTTTGCTTTACTTATAACATTTCTAGAGAAGAATATTTATATAATTGTAATTTTAGTTGATTCCTACATGGTAATTCTTGATAATTTCTAATATTCTCAATACTATCTCAGCACAAAGCGTTTTCCATTCACGTTAGCTGTTGTATAGCTTGTAGATATGCTTGTAAGATACTTTTAATCATTCTATTGCAGCGAATCCTGGTAATGGCATTTTCAACGGTGGAGAAACTTATTTTTACGAAGGCTAATGATTTTAAAGCTGCTTTGATAACCTCAGATGACACAAAAAATCTGTATATTTTCTCTTTCAGACCATTAGAAGGCAGGATAGCCAAGAGACAATGCAGCACCTGGTACATGATAGTGGATTGTCACTCGTATCTTATTTATATTCAATCATTTTTCAGATTTTTCTAGTTGAATTTATCGTTCTTTCATTTCATTTTCTGATTTATTGATACTTTATTTTCAAATGTTTGAATATGTTATTATTGTAGATATTCTGAAAAGACGTGAAGGTTTTGTGTTAGCGGGAGAAGCAATATCAGCAATATTCACCCGAGCGGTGTTTCCCTTAACCATCCTAAAATAAAAATAAACCGTTAATAATATTCCATTCTCACAACACTGAAGCAATCATGGACGAATCTTCATTCTAATCTATGATTCCACACACTATAAATAACCTTTTACACATGGGAACCTCCTATCGATCAGAATGAATTGTGCATATGCTTAGGAACAACGAAATTGTCAGGTGCAAAGGAGCAACAGGATCTAGTTGATAACGTTTATCAATTCCGAAAGCTGAAGGCTGTTTTGAATAATATGTTTAGGTAATGAGAAGCAACAACGGCCAACAGATGAACTACTAACAGCTTTTATTTCTTAAATACTTCATATAAAAATTTCCAGCAACGCCAGCTGGATGGCTTACCCTCTCTACTAACAAAATTCCGCCCTTTCCGTGACAGTTATGAGCGGTCGTAGAGTTCTCTGCATCTCTCTTAAGTAAGTGTCGGTCTAACATTCCTCCCCCTTACCCATTAGATGCAAGGACAGCTCTGGTCTGTTGGAGGAAGACACATCCTTTATCTAAGAGGTAGTTATTAATCACAAATTACTATCTAACAGCAACGAATGACGGTGGGTCTCCTTCTTAACAACAGTTTGGAGCTCGTACCACCTACGACATTGCGCAACTTGGTTTATGCTATGCTATGCTATGTTCGTATTAGTATTTTAAAATCAAATCTACAAAAATCCTTAAACATCAATTAACAAATTTGGTTCTTTCATAGTCTGGTAGCCCCGTGCAAAGCTATAAGATTCATTGCGATAGAAGCAAGCAAATTTTGATAATATGCTTTAAAATTTAGCGTTGTTTGTTGTTGCAATGTTGCGTTTGATACAAAAAAACTGCAAAACTATATTTAGGTCAACTGAGAAAACCCGAGATAAAAATATGCTAAATGTGTTGGCAATCTGTGGACATGAAATATAATTTATTATTGCAACAATTCGAGTAAACCGTGGAGAGAACCAGAGCAATATTTAAAAAAATGACCACAATATAACTCAGCCAAAACCCCCGCCACTCGGTTTATTACCGAGCGAAGAAACAATGAAAAATGCCATTCATCAGTGATTCGTTTTGCTGACAGTACCTAGTGGTATGTAGTGCACAATAATGGACTTCATGTCGGGAGAGCACGTTACTTCCATTAGCCAATGAACGAGGCTACGTTTCAAGCTCCGCACGAATGGCCATGTCACAGACTTTGCCAAATCATGGGGTGCCTTCACTCTGACTGTGCTCACAAGGTCCCCGTAGAGAGAGATAAAGAACCCAGAGAATGGAAGGATGACGGTGGTTAACCCTGGAGGCTTCTTTCGGGACATGAAAACTTCAACTCGTCTTTGAACAATTTAAGCACATTCCATAGGAAACTTTTCAGCTTATGTAGTTCTTCCGGTGGGGTTTCTCACACTGGTTAACGTTTATTCACCACGTTGCACTGTGCAGAGAATAGACGGTATCAGCTTTTAAATATAATGTGACCAATATTACCGAAGCATTATCGTAATGGAACACAAATCGTTGATATTATTACAGGCAACGTGCTTGCAGCAATCGATAAGTGGCGACCGGAATCGATTTTGATAAACAGTAATGGGGGGATTTGGACACCACACTAAAATTACTCTCATAACAAATGTATGCCATGCTGCATATCATTTCAATGCACTGAAATTAATTAACTACAGGTGTGCGATATAATTAAACTCGAACTACTATCAATATTTACTTAAAGGGTGATACGGTCAAAATTTGGTCAATATCAACTTGACGTATTTCTTTCAATTTTGCATTTAAAAAACCTTAACACCCCTCATTTTGAAGGTGTGTGTGTGTAGAATGTTGCTCCTATTTTGATTTTGGAATTCACTCTTCAGTTGTCAAAATGCCGTCCAAGCAAGAAGAGCAGCGTATCAAAATTTTGCTCGCGCATCGCGAAAATCCGAGCTACTCGCACGCAAAGTTGGCAAAATCGCTAAAAGTTGCCAAATCAACCGTTACAAATGTAATTAAAGTGTTTGGGGAACGTTTGTCGACAGCCAGGAAGTCTGGATCGGGGGGAAATCGAAAACCGGAAGCCGCTGAGACGACAAAGAGAGTTGCCGGTAGTTTCAAGCGAAACCCTAACCTCTCTCTCCGAGATGCCGCAAATAAGCTGGGTGTATCGTCTACAACCGTGCATCGAGCCAAAAAACGAGCCGGACTATCGACTTACAAGAAGGTAGTGACTCCAAATCGCGATGATAAACAAAATACGACGGCCAAAGCGCGATCCCGGAGGCTGTACACGACGATGCTGACGAAGTTTGACTGCGTGGTAATGGACGACGAAACCTACGTCAAAGCCGACTACAAGCAGCTTCCGGGACAGGAGTTTTATACGGCAAAAGGAAGGGGAAAGGTAGCAGATGTTTTCAAGCACATGAAACTGTCAAAGTTCGCAAATAAATATCTGGTTTGGCAAGCCATCTGTACCTGTGGCTTGAAAAGCAGCATTTTCATAGCTTCCGGGACTGTCAACCAAGAAATTTACGTGAAAGAGTGTTTGAATAAACGTCTGCTGCCTTTCCTGAAGAAACACGGTTGTTCCGTACTGTTTTGGCCGGATTTGGCATCTTGCCATTACGGTAAAAAGGCCATGGAGTGGTACGCCGCCAACAACGTGCAGGTGGTTCCCAAGGACAAGAACCCTCCCAACACGCCAGAGCTCCGCCCAATTGAGAAATACTGGGCTATTGTCAAGCGGAACCTAAAGAAGACCAAAAAAACTGCTAAGGGCGAGCAGCAGTTCAAGGCAAACTGGCTTTCTGCGGCGAAGAAGGTGGACAAGGTGGCTGTACAAAATCAGGGGTCAGGGGTCAAGCGTAAGGCCCGGCAATTCGGATTTGGAAAAGCGGAAGCCTAACTGAATATTTTCCTGAATTTTATACTAATTGAACTTGAAAAAGAAATTTAATTTGATTTTTTAAATAAACGATTTCACCGATTTACACGCGTTTTCCCTTGACCAAATTTTGACCGTATCACCCTTTACACGCTTCAAATACCACACAATTAGAGAACCTCCGTTACTATCGCTTCAGGCATGCTACAGTGTTGTTTTAATTGACTTGTATCGAAGACAACATATCAAGAAGATTGGCAACTCTTCGATTTTCTTACACGACCGCTGTAAGACAGGCAAATTCACGCCATTTGTCACTCAAAGGTAAATGCTCCGAACGAATTTGATAGCATTTGCTTGATTATGTACGTGTTGCTTCCACCTTCGCTCAAGCGCAGCACTACCGTATCTGTCGCTTTGATTCTGTCAAAGTTGCCAGTCTTCTTGATATGATATCTCCGCGTGGAAATTATCATTACAAATAGTTGTAATATCAGGGAATGAAAATCACCGATTCAGAGAAAGATAATGTAATTTTAATTTTTATTATAGAAATGATCAGTACTACGACTACTAAGCAAAGAATCACAACGGAAAATTCTGAATCGATAATGTGATTGTTTTGTTTTACATTATGATCGTTATTGAATGATAATCTCCGATCATCATCATCAACTATCGTTACTGAAGATTCCCCATAGTGTGCATGTGGAATTCTAAAATATGCTTTTTCTCGTTGTTCAGCTAACCAGAGCCTTTCAAATGGTGAACAGATAGCTCAGATTTATGCCAATATGTGTGGATAGTGTACATTTAAACTTTCAGTATATGCTATATCTCGAAATCCTGATCGTTTAGGAAATTGCAGTCTTTGACAAATGCTGAAAGTCTCCTTAATAAAAAAAACTAAACTAAACTAAAGTTTTCAGGTAAAGAAGGCCTTCTACATAGTCGAATGGATAGTTGAACAAATTTCCACTACGTTTCACTATTGGGCTAAACTTCGAGCATGAGCTATACCTCGTAATTGTGGCCAGCTGGGAAGTTTCTGGCATCGGCAAAGTTGTTCAGATAACCAAAGTCTTTAAAATAGTGAACATATTAATTAACCACTTTATTCGAGCACTTAAAATGACGTTTACTACCACTCGAACTTTGAAATAAAACATTATTTTGAGATTTTTTCTTCTAGAACCTCGAGAAAAGTAGCCAACATTTGTGCGTTTCATAAAAAAATATAAATTATTTGGTCCAGTTTTGTGAAATCGCTGGTAGAAAGTCACGCCAAAACTGCTTGACAAAGTGGTCAATTCTTTATTCTCCCACTACTTGGGAACTTTAAGTAAATGCTATATCTCGGGATCCTAACCATCTAGGAAGTTTCTGACTTCGGCAAAAAAGTTCAAGTTACCAGCGTCGTAAGAGTGGTGACTGATAAATTCTGAGTTCTGACGCTACGTGGCGCTAGTGTTCCTGAACATCTGGATAGTTTCTGTTTGCGGCTATTGTATTCAGGTTATTGGATGCTTAGCTATTGAGTACGTATAAAGTGTTATTTTAAAATAAAAAATCCCTTGCTATGGGTAACAGTTGATGGCTTTTCTCAGGAATTCCCGGGTATTGGGAAATATGTTTATCCAGTGACCACATTACGCTTAATTTTTGATAGTTATTCATTAGAATGTTCATTTTTCAACTTCTGTCGAATGATTCATGAAGTTTTTTTTTAAGTGTTAACCACTAAATTTTAATAGATTGTGTTCTCTCGGAAGTTTCTTCCAACTTTCCCAGGAAGCTTCCAGGAAGCTCAGCTGGCTTCTTCCGGAAATGTCTTCCAGCTGACCGATTTTTGGTCATAAATTTCTTATAAATTCTCCCCGAATTTTCTGTCAGCTTTTACCGGTTTCCCCTAGAAGTTTCATCCGGCTTCTTCGAAAAGATTCACCTGATTTCTCCTCGAAGTTTCTCCTGACATCCGCCGATAGTTTGTCCCATCTTTCCCTGGAGAGTACTCTCTATTTTCTCCGAAAGTTTCTGCTAACTTCTCATGGAAATTTAATTATTTTCGTCCGGAAGTTGTCACCGACTTGCCCAGGCTTCCTCTGGAGAAGCCTTCCGGATTTTTTCCCCAAATATTAGGAAACTTCTTGACATACGTTGTGGAAACTTTCAATCGCAAGTTCGAAGAACGAAATTTGAGGAATTTTAAAAAATAAATGGTGGGTACTTCCAAGTTTAATAATGTTTTAGAAATAAGATTGAAAAGCTGCCACAACGAAATTCTGGCAACTTCCGATTACCTACCGGAAGGCGGTTCAGGGAATTTCCCCAAGGAAAGGAATTTGGGAAACTTCCAGAAAGCAAATTAGGAAACTTCTAGAAGACTACAGAAAACAGAACTTTTACGAAGAAGTTCGAGAAACTTTCAGAAGCACACACTTTCAGTCAGTAAGGTTTTATTGGGTTTTTAAAATGCGGAACTGTGGGAAGTTCAAAAATGAGAAAATGTATTCCCAACTTGTACAGACTTAGTCGTAGAGCGTATTGCCCCTCACATTGGTCACATACAGTGACCAAAACAAATAAATGGAATATTTTGATCGAAGTTTTTAGTATATAAAATTCTTAAAATAGGCATGGTTGTTAATTAAAATATGTTTTCGGTAATCAATCAAATATCATTTCAGTGTGGCCACACAACCGGGAAAACTGGGAGAACCGGGAATTCGGAACATTAACAACTTAACTGTTTTAATAAATAGTCCGATATCATTTATAATCTTGAATTTGACCCCATATTCTTGAACTTTTTTCTAATACTTGAATTGTTAAGTTTGTTCTCAACCGATGTCCCTGAATATTGACAACTTATGTCAATTCTGGATCTTGGATTTTTGTATACGGAATCTATAACTCGATTAAATTAATTCTTTAAAGCGTATCTTAGGATATTTTTGCAAATTTCTCAAGGATTTTCATACGATAATGTCAAAATGTCATTACTTTTACTTTCGATTTCCCTCAAATAATCTCATGATTTTATCCAATATTCTCCATAAAAGTCTTGGAATTCTGTTCAAAACACTTTAGGAATTCCCTTCAGAAAAATATCTTGAATCCACTATACATTTTTCTTTGTATTCTTCTGAATTCTAGAGATGATGTGCTTTAATTAATCTAAATAATGTTCTTAACATTTCACTTGAAATATATCGTTATGCCATTTAGAATTTAGAAAAGTATTTTCCAAAAATTTCTTTGGAGTTCATTTCAGAATTCCAATTTTCCTCAGAATTTCCTTCAAATACTTCTTAAAATGAGATGGAATTTACATGGAATTATCTTGAAACTCTCAGAAATGAACTAGCCTCCTAAAAATCTCCCTAATAAAGATTTAAAAAAAAATCTTGAAGCTCCCTTTAGATTTTTTATTTCTTCAGAATATCCTGGAGCACTACTCAGTATTGCTTTGGAAAAATTCTAAAAATTTCCTTTACCCGGAAACTTCTAGAAATTCTAGAAATGGGAAATTCTCATAGCAGGCGTTGACGATGGGACGTTGTCGAGTTGTTGAATAAGCAACTATCGTGGTAACTCACCGATTACCTGTCGATCTGCCAAATTTGGAAAGACGTCTGCATTGAATTGTCTCATATAATAATATTCCGCCCACTATATCACAAGAAATTTCGAGTAGCTGAGTGGAATTGAGATAAGTTAAGCATTGGGTACAGGACCAAGTCTCCCCTGGGTGGTGCCAGAAGATGAGCGCAATAGAATCAACAAGTTGCCATAAGGCACGGAATGAGACTATTGCATGGCTGGGTAGTCAAATTCTTCCATTCGTTAGTCATTTCAGGTGGATTATAACAGCTTTAGGTTTAGGATGGGCGTTGGCCAGATTTGGATTTTTCAGATATAATCCTAAATAGGACCTAGATTATTTAATACACTAGTAACCTCAACTTCTGTCACAATGTTTCATTGTGACTAATCAACACTCAATGGGTAAAATATCAAATTTGCGGTAAATTTGAAAAAAGGGAACTTGGAGTGTAGAGCGTACTGCCCACTGGACGATTCTGAAACCTGACCAAGTGAGTGGGTTACGGGTTTATTTGATTGTACGTCATTTCCAAGTTATATATAGATACATTCATACCATTGGCATTTTGTATTTGAGATGAGACAGAGATAGGATGCGGAGGGCCCGCTTAGGGGGAGCGTAACCCATGTTATGGCTTCCATTTATTAAATAGTTCAGATAGGTTCATGGTGAGAAAATGTACCATATGGTGCCCGTTCACTGATCAAAATTAGATTCAAATCGTCAGGCCCTGCCCTGGAATAAGGGGATTGACGATGATTTGTCAAGTTTCATTTTGCATTTGCATATAATTGTAAGTTTAGGTTTGCTTTTGTAATTGTAAGATAGATAGTTTGTCTCAATTGAAACAATGAGTTGTATAAACTTGACGAATCATACCTCTAAAAGAGTAGTAGTTACAGTGCCGCATGATCTAACAACCACTGCCTGCAACTAATGTTGGAGGGGCCGGCAGGGCTGATTACGGATCAAAACTAACATAACTCTAACACTGAAATGGCTTATTACTTATTACTTATTATTAATTATATACTTTATTATATATTTATATTTAGCTGTGGTGATTTATATTAGTGGAAGAAGGTCGTTATGCTATACGGTCTAGCATAGGCCCACGGCCAGGTTTCAGTAGGTACACACTCGCTTAACGGCAGATTGGTTTACAGTGGTCGACCAGGGTGTGTGCTGATAAATTACAATTACAATTACAAGTACAATCATACTCTATGCCCAGGGAAGTCAAGAAACTTTCCAACCCGAAAAATCCCTAGACCGGACCGGGAAATCGAACCCAGCTGCCTTCAGCATGGTCTTGCTTTATAGCTGCGCCTTTACCGACTGAACTAAGGGAGACCCTAAAAAAATGGGTATGCAGTCTAACGATCATTAACAGTCATAATACGCAACCTGCAAAATGCCTGGCGATGATGGGAATAAACTTGCTTTTCGACAATGGGACAGTAGTGGTATGTCACAGAATCGACACGGATTTTGCAAGTTCGGTATTATGACTGTTAAGTTTGCATTACGATCAATTCACTTTGAATTGAATTTAAATCCTCTTCCTAATTTTCTTTGAATGGTCCTTGAAATTTCTTCCGATTTGCTTCACAGTTCCTTAGATTTTTTTCTCATAATCCCTCTTCTCCTTACTATTGGCTTTAAATGCTTCTAAAAACTAACTGAAATTTCTAGACAAATTGAAAATTGATTCTAGTAATTGAAAATTCCGCCCGAAATCCTTTATAATTTTTCCTAGAATTCCTCTACATTTATCCTCAACTTATTTGGTATTCTCATCTTAATTCTCTAGCCAATGCTTTCAGGTGTCAGAATCCTAGTCCAAGAGCCATGATTCTTCTTTTAAATCTAAGATCTATAAAAACGGCCAAACGGCCAAAATTTCACAAAGTTCAAGAATGCAAATTACTGGCCTTGTCTCAAAATATTGAAAATTTTCTTATGTTATTAGCATAGAAAATTCTTAGTCCGAGAATTCAAAGGTTCTTGCATAGATTATGTAATTTTTAATGCGCGATGCAAGTAGATGCGAGAAATGAAAGAAGATTTTTTGATGATTGATTTGCTAGTGGGAGTTTTTTCGAGCATCTAGAATTGAGATATAGATGCGTCGTTCCTCTCGGATTTGAGAATCATTTTCCGAACACTGAATAAGAACATCTAATAAAACATCGGAACGTCCCTACTTACCATGGTGAATCCTCATCCGCAACCATCTCAACTGACATAAATTTTTCCATCCTATGATAGATGTGGAGATGGAAAGGTGTTCTCGGTCTCTGGTAGTGGTGGCAAGTGTACATTTTTTTTTTTCAAAACCATCGTCCAGAGCGAAACAAAACAGCCAGCACACCGGCGGTCATGTATATGTAAATTTCAAGCAAACGGCAAAGATAGAGAATAGGAAAAATGTCGCAGCCCTTTGTTTTCCAAACAGTTTATTGCGTGTGACTGTAAATTATTAACTCCCTTATTTACGCATACATTTAACATATAATTATGAGTGGATAGTGTGCATTCTTATCTTTTAATTCCATACAATACATATCAAATAAATGCAGTAATTTGTAAGAAATCAGCAAAATTATACATGACATAAATTTATGTCTCACTGGTCTTGTCTGGTCTTTGTGCGTAAATGTTCTGTCGCTGGCAGAAAACAGTTCAGAAATGTCACGATTTGAAATTTCTCATGAAAGTCACCTTCTAGAGACTTTTAAAACTCTTTAAGACGAATGTTTTATAGCAAAATTTGTTGTCTGTATCTCTTCTAATAAAAAAGATATACCCGAATATAGTAAAAAATATGAATAAATTCAAATTAATTTAATACGAGTTAAAAAAATAACATACCTCCAATTTTTTTCATATTATTGAGAATAACATACGCCCTTTCAAATGCCGTAGAAAAACTTTTTTTTTGTTTGCCCCAACCAGAGATATTAACATTTGAAAAGTGCATATTTTTAGTATAAAAACGTCAATAATTCTTGATCGGCGAAAGATATTGACAAGCTTTGTGCGGCAAAAATTTGCGTCTTCTTAAGATCTAAAAATTATTTAAAGACACCTTTGCTGAGAAATTCGAAATAAGAAAACTAGAGCTAAACAACTGTTTTTTTTAGAGCCACCCTAACTCAAATCAAGAAAATAGCTCTAAATCGGCCAATTCAAGAGATACAAAAAAGTTGTTTTCTACAAAGTTGTTTGAAATTAGCTCAGCTATAACTTTGCCGAAGAATGTATACCTAAAACTTTTCAAACAAATAAGTTAGATTTTTGATTTTAATGATAATAGGAACCACCCTAGAATTCATTGTCATAAAAATGAGGCCATATCTATAAGGAACAACTTTGTACAAGAGACTTTTAGTCTAAAGTTTCAATTTCAGGCTCAAAACATATCATTCCACCTAAATCTGCATTCTGGACCACTGTGCATTGGTCTCTGGTAAGAGAGTCTTTCATACTAACAGTTATCCCTTCCCGGATGACCTTAAGTATTGGTCTTGAATAAAGCTGATTCACCAGAACTAGAGAATGGATTGCTAATCCCATTCCCATTAGCTACTTTGTGCAAATTTCACTTGATCGGGTCAATCATGGAGTAGCAACTACGAATTGTACGGTCATCAATACTCATGCTCATGTTCATGATGTAAAAATAAACAACCAATAGTTAAAATGTCTGTATTGATTTCAAATGCTACAGAACAAGTGCAGCTTGCTTTCAATTTTCAACAGAAGCTCTTCCGTTGGTACTCTATCCGAATAGGTATTCCACGGATCGACTGGGACACGCTCTATTCCTCCAAACATTGCCAAAAGGGTCGACATATCGATAGAGTGAATTAATTCTCCCAGAGCTGAAAACGTAAATCGTGATAAGAATACGTTATAAATGATTACATATAAACATACCAGGTGATAAGAATTTATTCCAAGTGTAGAAGTAACGATCACTGCACTTTAGTCTTTTAAACTGTACGCATGTGGCTGCCGCAACCGTTTTTGGCATGCTAACTCCATCTGCTCTTTCTTTCTCAAAGATTAAAAATAGTGCATCTATATCGAATGGGCTTTCATAGTGATATTTGAATACATCAATCAGCTTACGTTGGATAAAATGGCGTCAGTTAAGCGAGCTTAGCAGAAGAAATTTACCAACATACCTCCTCGGTGAAAATATTCTTCAAGTCATCGAACGATTCATAACATTTTGTTGGATTTCCTGAAACTTTATCAAAGTAATTTTTGTACAATATCAAAGGACATAAACCGGCATCTCGACCTCTTTCCAAATCAAGGCACAGTAAACAATGTCCAAGTACTCCGTCTTTCGAAAAGAAGGTGTTTACCAACTGGAAAATTTGAACACATTTTAGTTTTTGGCGGAATTAAGTTGCAAAATAAGTGCTAGTTTACAGATTCTGATAATGTTTGGATACGAATTGGATCATCGAACGTTCCCTCCAGTACCATCGAGCAGTCATACGTCTCAAGATTAAGGAAAAACTCAGGCACAGATTTCTGAATGCGATCGTTGCCTTCCACTAGTGTGAAATTTTCTGGCATCCATATGTGCTGAAATCGGCCCAGTGCATTGGTGTACGTAGAAGAAATACTGGATTCTAAACCCTCGTCGTATTCACAATCAAAATTGCACTGACTATAGAACTCTTCGCCAAACAAAGCTAGCAAAAGTTCCTCGTAAACTATGCGTTGATATACACCTATTGTCAATGATCGACACTTTTCTATCATGTCCTCTTTGGATTGACCTTGGCCACATAAACTAACTCGGTCAATACAGTAGTTGTGGAGTTGTGAGAAAAGTCCAGCTACGGCCAAGAATTGAATTGTGATGACATGACTCTGACCGAACGTTGAAGATGCTTCACAGAATGAGGTAACTAATTTTCCTGTGCTATCGTATTTTCCCTCACCGTACGTCGAAGACATATCGAGATAACTCGTTGCGATGCTCCTCTTTGAAGGGTACCTTATGTCACATTGATCGTTAGCATTTTCAATCGGACTAAAATTTAAGCACTTCACATTCTTTGGACCATAGTTTGGATCTATATTGAAGATATGCAACGGCTCTGTTAGTGGTGCTCGGAATAGTGATACATCACTTCCATCAGCACGACATCCTCGGAAGCCTGATGTAGCATTACGAGTCCGTTTCATAGCTCGACCAACCATGTCCGAAGTGACGAATTCGGAAAATATTAAACCAAATATGTTGAATATTGCGGTGGGTGGCACAACGGTACCTTGGCTGTTTTTCGCACGTTGAATATCACTGATAATGTTTCTGTTGTTGGGAAGACTTCGTCCGGACGTGCTCATACGGTGCTTTGAAACGAAGTCATCGAAGCACGGTGCCATTTCCAGTTTGAGCGGATTGCCAGATTGACCCCAAGTTGTGTGTCGCAGATTATTGCACACTCCATTGTAAGTGCGATACCTATTAAGGTTAGGAGATTTGGTTACTACAATGTTCTTAAATTTCACATCCCCAAATGAGTGCAATCCATCTGCAACCAGCGATTACGGAATTACTTACGGATAGTTGGGATCGCAGTCGTATGCTTTTCTGTGCTGACATTTGTCCAAAGACAGTGACCGATTGACGTTTGGACAGTATCCTTCCAGCAAATTCCTTACGGTGCATTTTCCTTGACTAGCCAGATGTTGCAGTAAAATGTCCGTAGTCAAAGTATTTTTAACTCCAATTTCGTCATCAAAGTCCAGAGCGTTGGTGAAAAACAAATTGAAATCGTATTCTTTTTCGCTAACCAGATAACACGGATTATTCTGAAAGCTCGATTCCCATTCGAACCGATTGATAGCTTCCTGCTGAGCCCACAGTTCCAAATGCTTCCAATTGTAAACGTTAGGACACCGCCAATCGCTAGCACATTTCAAAGGTACACCGCACTGCCTGTGGTATTCCTTGTAGTACACTGGATTATCAGGTAAATGAAGATCATCTACAAAAGCACTTGAATATTATTCGTTCGCAACATATTACTTTCATGAAATACCGAACAATGCCACAATGCACGAGGCAAGCGTAAAAATCACGAAAAGTCTCTGCATGTTGCTTCAGTTCTGCAAATTAGCACATTATCACAATGTATGAAGTCGCTCCAGTCAGTTCTGCAATACAACTAACGCAAACAATTGCTGTGATGTCGGACCTATACTATAGATAAACTTTGCAAAACTTAAAGCATGCAGAAATGAAAGGCACGTCCATAGAAATTATGGGCATGATGATTTGTGCTATGTCGTTTTCAACGACATAAACATGTCTCCGGGAAATGTTCGATAATAAAATCCATACACGTGCCATGTTATAAACTGTATGCTTTGTTATATTGTTCAAAGGAGGTGTGTTTAAAGGGATCTGCATGGGAAATCTGTTAAAAATTCTGCAGTCATTCGATCAAGGCGTAGCCAACTTTCAGAATACAGTGCGTGTCAGGACAATAGGCCCACCTTAAATTTTATTGTCATTAAAAACATTGTATCCCTGTTGTTTGTTAACCAATCGTTATGAATGTTTTTGGACTTATGAAATGACTTTTTTTCTTAATCACCTTAACGTGAAGCTTATCGCAACCGACGAATAATTTACTTTTTATTTTTTTCTAAAAATAACGAAAATCTAATGTACCTGCACACCTTTGTTCTCCATAATTTATGGTGAAAAGGTGATACAACAAAACCAGACCTTTGTTTTTTTACCCGACTTTTTAAAATAATGAAATTAAAAAAAAGTTTTACACGTATTTTTTTTAAGAATCACTCGCAAAACAATTTTCTTTGAATTTTTATATCTTTGATGATCTATCGAATTGATTGAGCAGGGTGGAGAAAAATCGATATTTTGAACCACCCTGTTACACAAATTAACAGCTATGGAACATATGAATCCGAAACGGGAGCATTTAAATTTCAATTGGAAGTGGCGATTTTCTATTGTTGATAACTTATAATATTCATAAGGCAACTAATACGCAGAAGCCAAGCAAGAAAGTTAATGAACATCATTAGGGTAGCCAGTGAATTTTCATTTTTAATTCCCGGTTTTGCTCGGTTTTTACGGTTCAAATCTTAAAAATTTCCTGTTGTTTATATTCAACAAAAAATGAAATAGTACGCATTTTTAAAAGGCGGTCAACAGTAAATCTTCGGATAAAAGAGCAAAAAAAAAATCAAAACAAAAACATTATATGGCAAAAAACTGTCCTTCGTATCTTCCTAGTTCCTGCTCTTCAGGCTGTAAATTAATCGAATTTGCAGTGCTGCCAGTTAAACCTACTCGTCGGCCGGACGAAGGGCATAGAATGTATGTTATTTGTCAAATAGATGTTTTGGAAAAAAAATAGAGAATGATAAAAAAACTCGTGGTTCTTTTCTAGCATGCTGAAAAGTACACGATCACTGACATGGATCACATGGAAATCATGTTTTGAGCTAAATTGACCATTACAGTGATGCTCCACAGTTCTTAAACGATTCTAAATCGGGTTCTGATCAGTCTCCCAAAATTTGAGCTCGTGTGGTGAAAAACTGACTTAGCACAAACCCATTGAAGTTTATATGGAAATTACTATGGGAATCCTAGATTGTGTTTTTTTTCCTTGATTTGTTTTCCGTCGATCATGTTTTCCGTACTGAGTACCAATGCTATCGACGCCACAAACGAAGTGACGAACGACTCACTGGCGAAGAAATCAATTAACATAATGTGGTTCGCTGTAATAGAATTTTCTTAGAAGCTTGAACAAAGTTGATTTTGTGTGCAATGATCTTTGACTTCAAACTAGGGGAACAGGATTTTTCAGTAATCAAAGGAACACATCTTAGTCCTTGTTACTTTTTATGCCTTGTTGATAGTGATAAGACACGGCTTTGTCCACGGAAGATGATCTTGAAACAAGGAAAAATTAGTTAGTTGGTCTTCACCTATGTAATTCCTAATTCGTTGTTCCATAGTTTGAAGTGGTTAAGACTAGGGTTCTGATGCATCAGCTTCCCGGTCAAAAGTTTTACATCGCGACTGGACGTGGTGCTGGGAAGATTCAAGTTCGTGTTTGCCGACAAGTTCGCGAAGAAGGCCATGATTTGGCAAGCGATTTGCTGTTGTGGCCTGAAAACGGAACCATTCGTCACATCCTCGACGATGACATCCCAAGTTTACATAGAAGAATACCTGAAAAAGCGTGTATTGCCGTTCATCCGCAAGCATAGGGGCAAAGTCACCTTTTGGTCCGATTTGGCCAGCTGCCACTAACCCAAGGTGGTTCTGGAGTGGTATGCTGCCAACAAGATCGATTTTGTCTCCAAGCTAATGAATTCTCCGAATTGCCCGGAATTTCGACCAATCGAAAAATACTGGGCAATTTCAAAGCAGCGACTTCGACGAAGTGGCAGGGAAGTCAAGGAGATCCAGCAAATGCGAGCAAAATGGAAGAAATGCGCTGATTCCGTTTCCGTTTCCACTGTGCGATCGCTGATGGGCTCCATCAAGAAGAGAAAGGTTCGAGTTTTCGTTCGAACTGGAAAAATGTAACCATCTTATGGTGTAACTTTTAAGTTTTAGTAAAAATACTGTAAAGCAACCATTAATGGAGTTTTTAAACTTATTGAATCACGAATAACAGGTATTTTTGTGCGTAACAATTTACTTTAGCCTTTATGCAGTCGATTTATGTGTTCCTGAAAATGTATAGTATAATAATTTAATTCATTTGTCTTTTGTCTCTAGAACCGCGCTACCGTTCATAAGTACTGGTGACAACGCTCTGATAAAACAACGAAACCACACCCCTAAGCTCCTTTCCTGATCCTATCCTTCGACAATGTACTCCTCAAACCTCGTGTAAGCCGTGAGTATTCGGCCCAAATCCTACTAGACATAGAATTAAGTGAATTTTACTACAAACAATGTATTTTTTTTAATTTCGTGGGATTTTATTTTTTTAGTTTATTAAAAATAATAGTATAGCTTGAAACAGATTGACTTGATCAGTAACGATCGACGAAAAATAATAAAAGTATTCTTTTAATCGAATTTTTAAAATACATATCTATAATGCTAAAAACGTGACTTTCAGACAATTTTACAAAACTTATTTGAAGGTGTACAGCTCTTCGGCAACTTTTCATACAATTTTTCGTTGAACAGCAAACCTCTATCTTGCGAAATACTTGTAAGTTTGTATCGCTGTAAAACTTGAACTAATTTCATTCACCAAATTGTAGTCTAAACCAAGAAAATGCTCAATATCATTCTTGGTCCATTGTTCACTGTGCTCGGCAGATGGTGGTAGCCTTCATACGTCAAACTACATACTAGCCGGCTACTTACAAAAAATTAAACTAACCATTAAATGAGTGAACGATGATCAGTATGTGAAGAGATCTGTCTGTTTGTCTGTGATAATAGACTATGAAGCACGATAATGAAAAAAATAAAATAAGGTGCGGTACGAAAATTACGTAACAAGGCTACCCCCTAAAATTACGTAACGCTAAATCACTCGCTCTCCGCTTTTTTTCAATTAACAGTTTAAAAAGTTTTTATTGCGTTACATAGAAGGGTCGCGTATACTTATTTAACAACACATTTTGTTTTTTCAGTTTTTAATTTTTTTCCCAATTTGGTCAATCTGCTACGTAACATTTCTATTACCCCTTCTCCCTATGTAACAATAAGTAACGAAAGTTTTACCTTATCTCCCTTTCTCTCCTCTGCGTTACATAATTTGTGCACGAAGTTTAATTGCATTAAGGTTCCACAAAGGGTAAATCATTTGTTTACTTCTTCTTTTTGAAATCTTCGTTCTTCATTTGCTAAATGTAGCGGTAAAATTCATTGGAAGTACATGGCACTACGCCAAAACTGTCCAAGTGTCATAAATATTCTAATCATTTAAATGCAACAGCAAATGTGACGTCACGCTACCTAGTGCATAAGGATGTTGTAGGCAAAAAAAATCACATTGCCAGACCGCGCTGTGAGTAGTGGTGGACAAGAAACCCTAATAAAAAAATACCGTAAACGAACTGTTTCCCGGATGGGTAAACTATCCCACAAATGGTTTGGATGATACCCCGAACACGTCGTTAATCTATTTTGTATGGTTATTTTTGTTAGGGAAACCAACCGGTACACACATGTACTGGTACGGTCCTCAAAATCGCAACACGTGTGAACGAATGATGCACAGCGTGTAAAGTTTTCATTTCGTTTACACGGTAAACGAAACTGAAACCAAAACCGGGCCTCAGTTTAGAAAACACAACCGGGCCTCAGTTTAGAAAACACAACCGAATTCATCAACGTTTACGCGTTTGGGGTCGGATTACCATATTGGATTTCAAAATGGCGTCAGGCATTGATTTCTGGTCACTACACGTCATGCCGATTCCAAAAATACCCATATTGTGGGGTATTTGACAGTATTTCCCAGCTTTTCTCTAACCGGAAGCCGTCATATTGGATTTCAAAATGGCGTCAGACATCGATTTTCGGTCCCTACACGTTATCCCGATTCTAAAGATGCCCATATTGTGGGGTATTTGACAGTATTTCCCAGTTTTTCTCTAACCGAAATTCGCCATCTTGGATTTTGAAATGGTGACGGCCATAAATTGTTGGCATGGGTTAGATGTTTTGAGATAATTTTAAAATAATTGTATAAAATGTAAAAAAATTCTGGTACCACTTGCACGTCCGTAAAATATCAACCCGAGAACACAACCGCTACACAACCTTGGTTCGGTTTTGTGTTTTTCATTTTTTACATGCCAAACTCGTTTAGGGGCTGTTCATAAACTACGTAGACAGTGTAGGGGTGGGGGTGGGGGTGTTGACAATTATCCACGGCCCATACAAATTTTAAACAAAATGTATGGACAATTGTCTACGCAGGGAGGGGGGGGGGCAAGAATAAAAAAAATGTCTACGTAGTTTATGAACAGCCCCTTACCGGTCAACGAAAACCAAACATAAACCGGGGTGTCGTGTAAATGAAACACAACCAGCACAGACAAACAGACATAACTCTTGCAAGTTGTTCATCGAACAAACATTTAAAAGTATCAAGGTCAATTTAAAAGTATCATAGTTTTTAGTACCGCCACCTGTGGTTGCCTCTCATCCCAACAGGCTTGGGTTCAATCCCAGTCTGCGCCGCCGGGATGTTCTGAGGCATACCATCTCTGATCACGCCTTCCTTTGGAAGGGAAGTAAAGCCGTTGGTCCCCGGTTCATGAGTTGATGGGTCGATATGTAGGGTCTAGGTGTGGGAGCTGCCTCCCTGGCGTCGGTAGCATTGGTGCTCAGCATGGAAAACAAGATCGACGGAAAACAAATCAAGGAAAAAAAGTATTTGATGCTATTTCTAACTTCATTCGTTCTGGAGATATTAGCAGTGCTTACTTGAAAATCTCGGAAAATAGATTTTTAAAGTTGGATTATTGTAATTTGAATGAATGACCCGTACTTTTAAAGCTATGTGAAAAACTATGAATATGACAAAAGGTGGAAAGGCGAACAAGGCCAATGGTTGAACAGGGCGTCACAATATCAGCGTCAATCGACCAAATCGATGCGACGAAGAGACTGCTGGCTTTCTTTTTCTGTTAAAGTCGAACAGCTTCGCAGCATTCTAGAACCTTAGTCGGCGTGCACAAACAAATGTTCAATCGCTTGTCTTCCTTTCAAGCTTCGGTGAAACGGATGAGCGAAAGAGCGCTCGACTTTGATAGTTGAAGACCCTCGCAGTGAAAATCAAGAAAAAGCATTTGTAACATATTTTTTTCGTACAAAATCAAATATCTCTGAGTGTTTCATAATTTTTCTTAAAACTACATTAAAACATGTTTCATTTGAAGGGTCAATCGTAAAAATCGGTCAAGAGGTTCAGAAGTTATAAATTTTTGAAAAAAGACATTTTTGAAAAAAAAAATGATTTTTTGGACCACCCTAACACGGAAATGGTCACCCTAATGGCGCAATAAAAAAATACGAGTCTAATATTTTTTGATAAGGAAGAACTATACCAATTTTCATGAAATTCTGAGACCCACTATAACTTTTTTCTATGGAATTGCTGAGAAATGAAGCGTTGAACACGTTTGTATGAGAGAAACAAAACTCGAGTTAATTTTAGAGCTTCGAAAATGTAGAGCCCTGGTTGAAATAAAAATGGTCGAAAGGACAAATGGTTGATATACCATTTTTGGAACAAAACCTGAGCAAACATTTTTTAATAAAGACTTAAATTTAAAATTATTTAAAAATAACAGATGATAATCATTTTAAATTTCCTAAAATCAATCAAACCTTTCAACGAAATTTTAGCTGTCCTCAGTTGAGACAGGGGGTTGTTAAAAACAACAGTACAGAAAACTAACAATTTGAATACGGCCGGAGCCGGCGCCGATGGTGTAGTGGTAAGCGTGACTGCTTTCTAACACCCCGATGGGTCTGGGTTCAATCCCAGCCGAGGTCGGTGGGATTTTTCTGAGGCTTAAAAATCTCTGGTCACGTCTTCCTTCGGAAGGGAAGTAAAGCCGTTGGTCGCGGCCCATGTATGTTGAATGGGTGCGATATCCTACGCAGGTGTGGCAGCTGCCTTCCTACACATTCGTCAATGGATGGCAATCGATGTCCGTCGGTGATTGGCACTAGATTGCGGAACAGAGACCGACGTTAAAATAAAGGAAAAAAGAATACGGCCGGAGCAATCGGCAATCAGGCAACGGAATCCTTGATGATAAGCTTTTGGAGTGGGATGAATAATTACATTTCCTTGGGAAGCATTTCAGTAACTTCTTGTCGGACTTCAAGTATCCCCTGACGACAATAGTTAAAGGTATTGCCGAAGCCGTTATTTACTCTATTTTAGAATCTTTTCTTAGAAGCTTCGAAAAGAAGCTTACGAATTTTTGAATTTTTATTTTTTCGTCGCTATGCTCCTGTTACTTAAATATAAAACACTGTAGGGTAATAAACCTTAGAAGTTACCAACCAGGATATAGGATTCGACTAATTTAGCGTTTTCAAAAGATTTAGCAAGCATTTCTTCTCAAAACGGTGCATTTATATTTTACCCATTTTATCCAAATCATTTACCATTTATCATTTCACTCAAATCAAGTTTATCGAGAACGTAACATGTCATTCTAAACATAGTAAATAATTTACTACTCACAAGTCACAAGGTTCAGTGGGTGGACAAATATTACGGAACTAAACTGCTAATATATTCATAAGTCACGAGCAAAACTAAGGATCTGACTGTAAACCAACCCCATAGTGCCATATTAATTGCGATTCAAGCTTCCCAATTTATATCCACATTAAATCATTATTCAAGACGTAATTAATGGTGGCATTTAGCGCTTCTGCTGCCATCCGTATCCTCCAGTCGGTGTCATAGTAAGGCTAAGTCAAGTTATTTAGTAGGGTAGGATGGTGCAAAATTCACCGTTTAAGAAAAACGTCAATTGCTGCTTGCGTATGGAAGCTAAAATCAAGTAGAAAGTAATTGAGTATGGTTCATTACAATGTTTTCTACGAAGATCGAGGGATTTCGAACAAAACGATGATTTTTCATGTTTTTCAAAGCATTGTTTAAATCGATTCCAAAATTATAGCAGGGTAAAAGGCCTGAGTCATGGTGCAATTTGCTCCACAACATTAGAGCAAGACGCACGACAACAATGGAGAAAACGCATCATAGCATTGGGGTAAATGCACCGCTTGATAAAGGCCATAAAAAAAACCATAACCATAAAAAGTAGACAATTCAAAAGCATGAGATATTTCAAATGATTAATCCTTTATTTTACATGAGAAATACGGTTTCAATAGAGTGTTAAACTGTTATTCATAAAGTAAATCATCTAAAAAGCATATGAAAATTGAATTCTTTCCTTTCTTTTGCGATATATGCTGTTGAAAGCTTATTTTGTAGTTAAAGATTTTACAGTTTTACTGTGTTATGTTTGGCACCAAATACATTTTTTTAAATAATCAGTATGTATATATGATATCATGATCAGGAGTTGCTTGTGAAACCTCCAGTTGAAAGCAAGCCCAATCTGTTACCCGGAAAATTCATCTGAGGAAAAATTATCGTTGTTTTTCTACAAGTGGGCATTTTACCCCAGGAGCGCATTATGGGTCGATCTCTCCTACATTCAGCTTTTGCCTGGAAATAATCTGCGGTTGCTTCTCATACCTACATTAGTCATCAACTGGGTGCTTCCGGGAATTAAATTTACTGATTGCGAAGGTTTCGGTTTGTAATTCTATGGAAAGACGCTTAACGTCATTTCGATACTGAAAATTTCACCAAAGTTGAAAATATCATTCCCAGCTTAATATTTATTCAATTACCATGAAAAAAGATTATAAAATCCCATCTTTCAACGCTGCAGTTAAATCCCTGATTTGGTGCTGACTGATAAACACATTCCAAAGTTTTCCGTCTTTTCCGTTTTGCACGGTCTCGTGCCGGCAGATGAAAACTTTCCCTATCGGTTTCGCTGGCCGTGATTGCACCAGCTGGGCACAACGCAAGCCCTCGAGCGAACAAAACCGGAGTTTTCATACCAGCTCTAGACCCCCCCCCCCTCACAATCTGAAAACCAATTAAAGAGATAAGATTTGCATAGCCTGGAATTGCGAATGCTTGAGGTTGCAACACTTCCTCAAATGCTGAGACTGACTATTGCTGTAGTCATAAATTTGTATGTAGTTTAGTTCTTCAAATATTAAAATATTGGACACTATGAAATGTACACATGCATGGAATGGCGTAAGTAAGAAGAGACTTAAAATTCTGAAAAACTTACCATAATCAGTTGTCGGATATCCTTGACGAAGGTCGACGCAGTGAGAAAGCTGTTCACCGCCGAGAAGATTTTACCTTCCAACTTGAATGGTTTTTCTTTTTTTGTTCGTCTAATTTGTACACAACCCTCGGGAGGTGGTGCTCGCGGGTGGTTTCGGGTGTGGTCTTCAGGGTGGTGCAAAGTGCTCCCGCGGTGGTACGACTTGGTGGAGGAAGGTGGTGGCGGATACCAGGAGTATGCTTCCGCTTTCAAAACTCCTTCCTTCCAACAAACGCTCCAAGGCTGCTTATTGTCAACACTGCAGCAGTGAATACCGACAATTTCTTCCTCTCATTTATAATCTAAATTGAGCGTTTTATTGCTGTCAAGTTTATTTTTTTGTTTTGAAGAAGGTCTGTTACTGAAATCTGTGATGAAGAGGAATTTTTCGATTCGGGTTTTTGGACGAAGGAAGGTGGATAAATGGTTCGAAATGTTTTCTTAGCAGAACAAATCGGCGTTGCACTGCGAGGAATGCTCCCATCGTATCTCGTGGTGTGATCATGTAGTAAAAGTAGGTCAGACATTGTTATCATTGAACTACTTTCTTGTTACTTACCCTCAACATTATGTCATATTCGAAATACAGCGTGTGTTTCATTTTAGCAATACGTCTTAAAGTTCTGGAGTCCATTTCGAAAAGGTCCTTTGTCCATTTGTCGATCAAAAAATCAATAAACTTTGCGTTGATTCACAATATTGATGCATACAATCAAAAGTTCAAAGATTAAATTAAAGATTTTACGTATCGTTGAGAAAATACCGCACTGGTCTCGAGAGAAGGCGATTCAAGTCGATTGTTTTGATCGACAAATGGACATAGGACCTATTCTTAAATAAATAGAGAGTTTTTAATTGCCGTGTCTATGATTTTGTATAAATTTCCACAATAACGTATGTTTTATTTTATGTTCGTAACTTTCGGCAATATTTTTCGCAAATGCTTTGTATGTAGATCATTCCTTCTCAAATGACCGAACTAGTTGTATCATCCATCTTTGATTTGAACCAGCATTGGTGGAACAACTTCCCGCATAAATCTCAACGATACTGTGACCACATGGAATAAGGCTTATCTTTCTTTGAAAACCATGATATAAACGATATAATATAAACCATATAACATAAACCATATAACATAAACCATATAATATAAACCATATAATAATAATAGTTTATGGAACCCCCTCCCCTCTACTGCGATTTTTAATTTGCATCCATTTTAATTTTTACATTTCTCTGGAACTATTGAAGATACAGTACAGGCAAAAAATGGTTTTACTGTTTCCTACCCGGAATATCACCCAGGAAATTTACTGTCATATCATAAATCATACTTCCCGATTCCCGGGAATCTGGCTCAGTTTCCCCGTAAACAGTTATTTTCTTTTACAAACCTCCGGTGCAACAGGTAACACTCTTTAAAGCAAATTGGACGAAACTTCCGTAGGAAATTGTAAAAAAAAACGCGAAAAGTTGGATGAAGGCACCGGAAAAAGATGATCGAAAAACATTCGGGGGAAGTCAAAAGAAACTTCCGGGGAAGACAAAAGATAATATCAGATGAAGAAATGATGATGATGATGGTCCCACGCTTAACCTTTCAATGGTTTGACCTAGACGATTTACCTTTAAGATAATTAAGTATAACATTTTAACCAGATTGGCAAACAAAAACGAACTGGTTACTGTAACAGGTACAAATTCCCTCAACACTTTTCAGTTACTTCAAGAGTGCATGAGTAATCAACATAGCATCCTATTACACTAGCAAATCCGCGATTTAATGCTATCATAATTTTCAGCAATGTCAGTAATGCTCACGAGCCCCCAACATTCAGCTAGAAAACTTACTAATAATTTAAAGTACCTTCCAAATAAGCTTCAAAGGTCCATTTTGTTTATCAAATGTTAAATTCAGTCCTCTATATCCATAATACGTGCGCGAGGCTCAATCCTTTGTAGACTACTCAAAACTGTTTTTTTTTAAATTAACTACTACTGTTAAATCATATATAAAAAATCCATCATCACCTACAATAATTATTAAAAACTCGTTATTACAGCTATCCATACAAAATAGTCTTGCTACAAGCTTCGTCAGATACATAATTTGTCAATTCATAAAAACAAAATCTCTGGATAACTGTCAAAAGACAGCTTTAACGTGTGAAATACAATGTCTCTTAAATTCTGTTGCACGTTGCACGTTTAGTGTGTCTAGGCATCGAATTAAATACTTTTATTCCTTCAAAATACAATAAATTTTGTGAAGCACAGGTCGGGAAATGAGGTGTTCTTATTTCATTCGCGTTTCTAGTATTATATCTATGAAAGTCACTTCCTCTTTCAATTCGACACAAATATCGAGGTAGCAAACCGTTAGCTTCTTTAACAGTGAAAACCATAGTCAAATATACAATTATTTGCTTCACCGACAACCATTTTAAAGTGTCCAGCATCGAAGTTAAATCCTGCAATGAATAACACATTATCATCTGCAAAAAGATTAATGTCGCAAAAAGTAAAACACGTCGTAAGTCATGCATAATAAATAAAAGGGGCCCTAATACACTTACCTAGGGCACTCCAAGGTTATTCCCCACGGGACTGGAAACAGAATAATTGACCGTTGAGTCCTGTCACACAAATCTATTTCAAACAATTTATATGCAGTACCAGTAATTCCAAAGCGCTTGATTGATCGTACCAATAAGGGCCTAGAAAATGTTTCAAAAGCGCGTTTTAGATCCAACAAACAGCAACAATCGTATCTATATGCTCCAAGTTATTTTTCCACTTCGCTAATACCAAATTCAACGCGGTTTCACAATAATGACCTTTCCGATGTATCGATATTGCTCTGGTATCAACAAACTATTACTATTTCAAAACATTTGGCCTTTAAAAACAAGTTCTAATTTTTTACTAGTGTGTGCAACATGTTGATGGATTCGGCTTTAATCGTTCCAGCAACTTTTTGAATAGGAACCACTTAAGATTCCTTCCTTATTTGTGGCATATGCCCAGTCTGCAATTTTTCATTCAATAGGTCCAGCAAGATGCGGCCAATGACATGAAAATAATCTTGAATAACTCTAGCATTAACATTGTCTACTTCAGCCGATTTTCTTAATAAAAAGGAAATAACTCTAAGCTGGGTGAAAACCTTCAAATTTACAACAGCCTGTTTCGAAAATTACCTCCAGGACTTCAATTTTACAAAGTGCTCGTTAATATTGATATAATCTAATACATTAATTAATAAGGTCTCATGATCTGTTATTTTCATATAACAATCCGTAATTGAACAAATAGAATCAAAATTGGAGTAAACATGATCAAGTAAAGTTCTACTGGGCCTTGACATACGCGTATACTGATCTACCGTTTGTTTTAAATTGAACAAAAAAAATACCGAAACGCTTCAAATGATTCGAATTATAGCCATCACTCCAATTAATGTTTAAATCATTAGTCAATATATTTACAGGGTGATTCAGAATAAATGTCACCGATGTCACAAATATGCAATTCTCAATGGGTAAAATGCGTATATTTTGGAGTGTTTTTGGATTTGAAATTTCATTCGTTTTCGATTTCAAGCAGCCATGGACGTAAAAATGTAGTATGTCATAAATCTGTATAAATTCGTGTGTTATCTTTTGGAAACAGAAATCTCTTCGGAAGAATGAAACATTCATTTTTCATATCAATATAGAGATAAAAAGGAAACATGCGTGGAAAATCCGCTCAATATCAGAGCTGTGGTGGAACAAAAGTGGTGGAACTAAAACGTGCGTGTGGTTCATTTTCGTGACAAATGTGGCTGGCAATGAATTCCAATCATTTTAGAAAAATAAAAATGTATTGTAAAAAAAAAACAATGGTGAAACCAAATTTTCACCAATGAAATATTTTAAACCACACAGATTATGATACTAGAGGTCCCAAACGATGTTGGGTACGAAATACAATTTTAGGTACATTAACTTTTTATACAAAGTCGCCTTTAAATATATGTAGCGTGTGTCATTGAACTAGTTTTTCAATTCTCATGTGATTTGAGGTATTGCATGATGGATTTTCCCCTAGTCAGAAACTGGTCACTTCTCCGGGGTTACCGGAACATGGTCAGTGTGGTCTTGGGCACTTAAAATGACTACCATTGAACTGGTTTTTGAATTCTCATTTCATTTGACATGATAGATTTTATTCGTTTCAGGTCGGATTTAGTCTCAAACCGCAACGGCCATATCTCCGGAGCCAGTTGACGACAGTGGACAGCTAACTTGGGTATTGAAGTGAAGATTATTCAGAATAAAATGTACATTTAGGCCCACTTGTTTATTGATAGCATTCTTAGTCAGTAGATAGAATAAAAAATCTAGAAATTTTACAACCCGAAACACTTTTTGATCAGATCGTGAAACTCATTGTCGCATCCGGCACTTCAACCACTATTAAAATCAAGTAAACTTGCAAAAGGGTTAATATCCCTAATGTTGACCTAAGTTTTCTTAATATTGGGCCCATACATAAATTTCGAAGGACAGCATGGTTTGACAATGTTTCACTAACAACCAACATATCAATAAATTATTGTATTATCGATACGCATTGTTCTACGAATTTTTTTAGAACAGGAGATTTTTTATCAATGGGCTCAATCTTTAGATCCATAGGTAACATTAAAACCATATACCCCATGATATTTCAGATATTTTAGCACCATCTGAGTTAGTTTTTTAATCTCAGTAATACGTACCCGGCATAATAGAAAATCCAGCATGTTTTTACTGCTTACATGAACCATGATTGTTGTTTTTTTCTCGAACTAAGCATACGCTATATTTTTGATAGAACTGATTTTCCTACACATCATTATGTACACTTTTGAGCACTAAATCGCAACCTTCCTTGTGCAACACTGCCTATCAACTGAAACTTAGTTCAACACCATGCAATACTTCTTACGAGTTTAAGCATCAAAACGTTTGGAATGACTAAATGGGCCCGGATGTATACTTTGCCATTGGGGTAAAGCGCATTTTGCAAGAGAAATAACCAATGACATGATATTGAATATATACCAATGGGTGGCAAGAGATTGCAATGATTTTTTTTTTATTTATTGTCAATTGATAAGACCATTCATATTAAAATAGACGACAAGGAACGCATGGGATTATTATGTTTAGCAGCATGTATCTGGAGAAACTTAAATACTTAAATTTTTGAATGAGTTAAGTAAGTTATTGCAACTTTCAATACATTCACCGGTACCTCATTTATAAATTAATTACATTCGATGGAATATCCTCCTAATCTGCGAATCCCGTGACTCTCTCTCTCTCTAATCGGTGAGGTGACAATTGTCATCTCACTTGTGACAGAGAGTCACGTGACTCGCAGAATAAGGGGGATAGTTTCATCGCTAGAAGAACATTTTACACCATGCACCTTTAATGATAATTTATTAGGGAGTTGTATATAATTTGTGCAATGCGTCATACAAACAAACACACACACATCTGTTTTGCTCGCTTCTTAGCTAACGAATTGCATCGATGTATCTAAACTTATCACGGAAAAATGCCGGTATCAACATGGGTGCTATGGGATTTTGTTGTGAATCGCTTCGGTGGTTCCCCAACAATTGCTAAGTGATGATACACATAGACGACGAGACTCTTTATGAGGAGCTTTTGTTCGCTTGCATGGTATGCTCATAATTCGACACTTAATTATACAACCCATTCAAAATCAATCATTTATAAACATCATTTTTGAACGTTGTCTATGTCTGATGTACGCAATAAGAAAAGAATCATTCTTCGTAGAGTGGTGAGTAGTTTTTGTACAGTTTGACCGGTGCAGTACCATTACCTATTTACCATCTTAGTTCAAAATTTAGCAAGTAAAAGGACAAAACAAAAGATACGCAACATAGAAATGAGAAAACTTTCTAATTAGATCTGCTCCCGGCATCAGCCTTACATTGCTGTGTACATGTGTTGCACTTGCATCGTTCTCTCTTATAGGAAACCCGGAGCTCCTCGTCCTTCACCTATATCCAGTATCATCTTTTAACTTTTCTCCAGTTAGCATATGGTATACGGCGACAGACAACTATGACGATGTCAACGACGACGACGACAAAGTGCACCAAACTTAATTAAAAATACATTTTGAAACACGTGGAGTTAGATGTGAGAATAGAAGAATAGGTAACATATAATGTTGCAAGCATATTCTGTTCGTTTCTCCATTTAACATGCAATTGGTGAAATGGAATACTTATAAAGGGACTCAAGTTCCTTGTGATGTTACTCATTGTACTTGTGCAGAATCATCACACAACTCCAGTCATGGGAAAACAATTTGCATGTTAAAAAGTCAATCTTGCTAGATGCTTTTGAACTTACTAACGTTTCCGAGAAATTTTCTAAAATAGCCAGGGCTGAAAGTCTCTATAATAAAGAAATTTATTATAAACTAGCTTTATCAACCATATAAAGGGTTAGTTCACCCCGGTCTTCTGAGAAGAAAAGATACCGAAAATACATTTGGTGTTGTAGTGTTTGAGTGGGGTGGGAGTGAAAGCAACGTTGCCAGATACACCGATTTATTGGTATTTGTACCAATTTTCGAACTTGATACCGATATACAGATAAGACTCCTCAGGATACTGATTTATTTAGATTTTATATCGATTTATACAGGTTTTTTAATAATCTCAATTATTAATGCCTGTCTGTGCTAAAAAAAAAGAGAAAACTATTACTTAACACACTCGAAGGGGGGGGGGTTGGAATGTACAAATGTGTGACAAGCAACCCAACTAACATTGAAAGCTGAATAAAAACTTATTCAGGCAAAAAAGCAGCTAAAAAATAGCTTCTTCAGCTTTTATTCAGCTCAAATTGTTTGTTGGGAATGCATTAGGTTTCAAACGTGTCAAAACGGGGGGAGGGGAAGGGGTTGAGTATCGCTAAAATAACGTGACGTATATAATGCATGCTCGCTTATGCTTGATACTCTTTCTACTAGTGTTTCCAGAACACTTCCCAGAAATTGAGAAACAGCTAATTGCTCATCTCGGTAATTCCTGGGAATCGGGAAATACTTTTGTCTTTTATTTCACCAAAAACGTCCATCAGAAGGTTTTTTTAACTTTCTGCAGTTTATTAAATCTTTCCTTCTAGCTTTCACCGGAAGAAGCTTCCGCCCTTTCTTTAAAACTACCTCATGAAGTTTTTTTTTCCAGCGTCTCGAGGAAATTCCGACTTCAATTGGAATTATTTTTCTAGTAAGTTCCGCGGATATTTTTCCGACTTTTCTTAGACTTTTCCTTAAATCCCACCAGAAGAGCTTTTATCTTCTTTTTCTGGAAGTTTTTGTTTTGGCTTCCTTCAGAAGCTAATTCAAAGATTCCCCGAAAATTTCTTCCGACTTTCCTGGAAAGGTCGGTCTTAAATAGGGGTTTGACTCTAAGATTTTACAAGTTAAAAAAAAAATAATTCAAGCCAGTCCAATACGAAATATCCCTTTACAAAGTGTATGCATCCTTCAAAAGCGCCCATAAGCTTTTGCAAGATCTCGCAAAGACTTGTTAGCGGTTTTGAGGGATTGGGTTCTTCTTCTTCTGCTTCTACTTATTATTATTATTATTATTCTTCTTTTTCTTCGCATTTCAAGCTTATTGCTTATCGCATATTAGCGTATTGCGTGCTCTCAACTTAGTGTTCTAGATGCACTTCCACAGTTTTTAATTCAGAGCTTTCGATGCCTGTACCGTTTTTGCATTAGTTTAATTGTGTGGCAAGCACAATCAGGGAAGTCGAGAAATCTTCCATCCCGAAAAATTTCTAGACCGGACCGGGAATCGAAGCCAGCCACCTTCATTGCGCCTTTCCCGACTGAGCTAAAGGGATCGGTTTGGATTGGTAAAGCTTTGAAAATCTAAAACTCATTTCTTTAACTTCTAAGTCCAAACGTTTAGATTTTCGCTTTCGAAAATTAATTAAAATAGTAAATACCGATAAATACCGATTTTTTTTAAACTTTTGATACCGATAAGCTTGAAAACAATCTGGCAACGCTGAGTGAAAATAATATAGATTTCTCTGACGTTTGTAAAATGCACAAGTATTAGTGCAGAACTTGGTGTAAATCATTAATATTAGTGCAAGAATACAATTGAATTTACTCAAAGCTCTGCACTAATACTTGTGTAATTCACAAAAAGTCAGAAAAGTCATGGAAGAAGTGTTGATCATAACGTGCAGAGGGTGAAAACTTATATCTAGATCGCCACCAGACGCTGATCATGAGTTGATTTGGTGAATGCGTTCCAGTTGAGGGATGTTCTTATGATTTTTTTCCATTACTTTTAATTCGCGTTTACTACGTTTGGTGGTATGGGTGCGATCGTCAAAAATGTGTTTGTGTGATACGATACGTTCCTTTTTTTCTTTTCTTTTTCTCTCCCTTCAGTGTCAGTGTCAGTGAATCGATTATCATTGATCAGTGCTGATAAAAATCATTTCAGTACACTCAACACTGTAAATGAAGACAATCCTGACAGATAGAACAACTGTCTGCATGAATTTGAATTTTGGTATAACAACATTCTCTTGATCTATAGGCAACCTCTGAGTATAGAATTTGATTTAAATTTTGTTTTCGTGGCTAGATGTTCATTATTATCGCCTGAGTTGTTGTAAATATTCGTCTTAATCTTGGCGGGGATGATGTTTGAGTATCGAATGCAAAATGATTATTTTCATTTTACTCAAATACAGCGCTGAAGAACGTGTCATGTTGGTTTTAACACTCATATTGGTTTTTACACTCAGATTATTGCCGCTTGCTGAATTGATGATAATATCGAGGTTTTAGGCTTTGGGGTCGATAATATTAAACATAGTCTAGTCATATTGCTCAAAATGAATTACATCATTTTGCTTTTGAGGATCGCTTCTGATTTTGACAATTTCGGGTTGAATAATCAATCACTGATGAATATCAACAAATGCGTATTCGTTGATGTATAATGAACACATTTCTCGATTACTTTTTCAAAGAGACGTATCAGCTTTTGTAAACAATGCATTTGATCGTCGATTTAGCTTAACTGGTAGCTCGCTCACACATGCCAAAAATCTCCCCCTACCTGATAGTGGTGTTAGTATGTTCATTTCGCTCGTAAGCGAAGCAAAGATTTTCAAACAAATGTAATTCATCGACACTGGGTTGAAGCACTACTCCTTACTTGTGATGGTAAATGATACAAACAGCTACAACTCTATCTACTACAACACTGTCATTGATGCTGTAGTGGTGTGAGTGTACATCACGCACTATCGCTCGCAACTACCATAGACATAGCTGCTAGACTTCGTTTTGATTACATTTCTATTCAATTATCATTAACGACCTACCATTGGTTATGTAATGTAATGTGTAATGTTATGCAAGAGGCTCGGTTGTCTAGTCCAACTGTGTTTGCTTACTGAGCAGAAGACCGTGGGTTTTAGCCCAGGCCCCTTTACCTTTACTGAATTGATAGGGTCGAATCATTTACCTTCCAGTCATTCTAAAGAAAGCAAGCCTTATTCACGTCAATGTTGGAAATCAATACATTATATCAAAACTACGATCGCATCACTTATCAATATACTAACAAAATGTCCCTCCTGTGACCCTTTGAAATCAGAGGTAAACACGGTCCCCAAAACAACAAAGGTCGCTCTAAAACTATTCCTTCCCTACTCCCACCTGATTGCAAGGACGTGGCCGGTGCCGATACTGATCTTTAAAATTTGGAGTCACTGGAACCTGTGCAGTTTCATTGGTTCTGATCAATCACGGAGTAGCTAAGCTAAACATTTAAATGATTATTTTACCCACCCATATAATCAATAAGTCCGCTAATAAGCCTTTCTGTAATACTCTCAATTCTGTTTTTACGTGATTTTGATTTTTTCGATATTGCCCTCACGCAGGATACGGTACAGCATTTACCACCTGATTTTTCTATGATTTTTTTTTGTGATTTTCTGAAACAAGTTCCATTAAATTTGGTTGCAAATTGAGATTAAACGACCCAAAATAGAGGCGAAAAAAAATTGCGTAAAACAGAATTGAGTGTATAAGGCTTTTGTGTGTCTTTGCCTTTGTTCATCTCTTTGTAATGTAAAGTTGACATACAGATAATACAATGTTTAGAAGTTCTATATTAATGCAGAACATCTATATACAGTCGATACATGGCTAAAGATGAATCAACGGGCTCATAAATTCTTTAAATTTTTAGGATGTTTTTCTTTTTATTCTTCTTCTTGTTCTTCTTCTTCTAAGAATTTTAAGCTTATTGGTTATCGCATATTAACATATTGCGTGTTCTAGATGCTCTGCCACAAATATTAATTGAGAGCTTTCAATGCCTTTACCATTTTTGCATTAGTATCATTGTGTGGCAAGTACAATCATACTCTTCTATGCTCACGGAAGTCGACAAATTTTCTATCCCGGAAAATTCCTAAGCCGGATTGTTTTGTTTTTTTCTAAAAAATTCTCCTTTGATATGGAGTTAGATAGTAAGGTAGCAGAGTCTAACTTCATGGCTCAAGACTTGAACCCATGTCTATCAAAGATTAATGGGCTGTTAAAACATGTACGGATTTACGTTTTCTAAATTTTGCAGCTGTGGCTTTCTAATACTTGAATTCATTCATAAATTTAGGCACTCAGATTAGTATAAAATCAAATTCCTGCTTTGATAACGCAACCGATACAATTCGTCCAGTCGCAGTCAATTTCTATTACCGAGCTCAGCCTTTTTTTATGAGATTAAAGGTGCTCAGTAGATGGGTTCTTTGAAGAAATTGCGGTAATAATTCATTTTTTCATATATTCATTTAAAAATGGGCCAGAATCAAAAGTTTCATCAATGTTGGTGAATTGGAACTATTATTTGGAAGTGCGGTTTGGGGTTTTCCACATTCCACGGGTCCAGTTTTTTAGAGGTTTTAAATTCAAAATAACCCCAAAACAAAAATCTGATGTTCGGTCACAAGACAATAGAAATGGTGGAAATGTAATAATTTCTGGTAAACATGTTACCAACGAATTGACTCTAGGATCCCCAGTACTTGTTTTAAAAAATAAAAATTTGAAGAACATTCATTGTCGTAAAAATATTTAGAATATACTTCAAAAAACTATCAAAGTTACCCCGTTTTACGGTACATTGAAAATAAAGTGATATTGTGCAATCATTTAAACACATTCATATTTTGTTTTATCTAAAAAGCGGGAATTTAAAATGAAAATTAACTGGCCACCCCGATTAAATGTTCCAACTCTGAGATGGAAAAACGGTTTGTGACATATATGATTTCGTTAAGTATAAACAGTCCTTATTAGTTTTTATCTTTCATAGCAGCAGTTTAATATATATTGCAATTAACAATTATATTAAACAGAAAAGAATGGAACATATAACGGTACAAATATTGGCACACAAACTCATACAGCCATGCAATGAGAAGCGCATATGTGCAGTTAATATTCCCATGCAGAATGCACGAATTCACACGGACTGCCCGTCGGACACAAAGTTAATTTAGCATGCAAGAGCTCAACAGCGAGCACATATTGCTGTGGGAGAGCAACGGAAGCGTAACGGCACAGCCAGGATTCCTACTTTTTTAAACTTCTTCTCGCCATTCTTCGCCTTGGGACAGAACAGTGAAACGGATGCCTCACGTTCGCCCGACTCCTGGCAGCACATACAGGATCGCTCCATCTGCCAGATCTTGCTGCCCGAGACCTGAATGTAGCTGGCGCAGCGGCCAATGCACGCAAAGGACGGGATGGGCTTCGGGACGCAACCCGGGTACTGAAGGACGTGGATCACCGGTGTTACCTGGCAATCGTCGGCCGTGTAGTGCTGGATGTCGTCTGTGGTTGTGTGGGTGGGGGTGTGTGGACGTGTTTTTCGGTGGTTTGAAAAGAGTTGAAAAGGAGATGAAACGGATCGTAAATCATAAGCGAATTATAATCGGGACAGCTGGAAAATTTGCTACAAATGGAAACGTAATAACAATGAGCTGTTTTTAGATGTATATGCAGACAATACGGTGGTGGTGGTTGGTCGGTGTGTAGGTTGGTTGTTGGGTGGGTGGCTGGTGGAGGTGCTTTTGTTCTGATGATGGTTTCCAGCTTGATGATGACGATAATCCGATTTTGAACGCATGAAAGTATAATGTAGGTTTCAAGTGTTATTTGATTGCTTGCTGGAATTGCACTTAATTGTATCGTGTGATTAATGGCTTTTGATTCGATTGTTATTGTTTATACAGATGTTTCTTTTCAAAGCATGCATGATATTTGAATTGTTATTATTAACGCAAGCAATGACAATTTCACGCTGTGACAGCATATATCACTTCTAATAGAAACAACGAGCTGCGCACAAACCAGAAGAGCCTCTTTAATATTGAACCTTCACCTCGTAATAACCGAGCACGTATCGTACGTGTGAAAGATTGCCTCCTGATTCTATTACCTAACCGGGCAGCAGCTTATCCTCTCGGCGTTCTGGGAGGAAACGATGCTAGTAGAATGACAGTAGTAATGATGATGTTGATGATAACGATGATGATGTCACGAGTTGTATTGAATCGGAAAAGCCAAGACCAAGATGCTTGAGCTGGGTATGGTGGGCGGATGACATCGAACCATTATCATGTCAATAGTCCCTCCGCAATCAACTAGATTCTGTCCTTCGTGGGCTTGTAGGTAGAGTATGCTGGGGTAAAAGTTTGCCCTCAATTGATTAGCTGAATTTTCAATTGAATGCCTAGCTGTGATTTTCAAATTTGTCTTGGTTCTTCGTAAAGGCTTTAACCGAGTTTGTAAAAACTTTTAAAATACGAAAAACTATGATAGGCTTGACAACTAAATTGGATATTGGAAGAGTAAGAAACGAGAATAATATTCAGCAGATTACCTGGTTGAGTATGCCCAAGTCCGCTCACGATGGGGTAAATTGAAAAAATCCAGGATAAAAATGCATGATTGTTTTCACCAAATATTTAATCAATTATATATATATAAATTCTTTATTTAAGAGATTTTTAGCCTTAGGCTAGTTCATCTCTAAATATTTAATCAATTGTGCGCTTAGGGGCTGTTCATAAACTATACCGTTTTTGAGAGGTTTAAGGCCCCCTCCCCCGTGTAGACAATCGTAGACCGTAGACACCAGCCAAACTCCCCTAAAGTGTCTACGTGGTTTATGAACAGCCTCTTATCCATTAGTTTTGCATGAAGATTTCAAATTATTTCGTGATAAATTAATTAAAAAAAACAATAAAGAATAATAATAAAGAATAATAATAAAGAAATAAAGAAAAAAATATATAAAAAAAATGTTTAGTTGAAGCAATCTGCAAATTTTAGGTAAATGTTTTTAAATAAACATTAGGTAGATGTGTCTGTGTGTAACAAAATAAGATTTATAATATTCTTGAAGAATATTTATAGTTTTTTTGCTTTGATTTGTTTTCCGTTGATCTTGTTTTCCGTACTGAATACAAATGCTGCCGATGCCAGGAAGGCAGCTTCCACACCAGGACCCTAGCTATTGACTCATCAACTCATGGACCGGGGACCTACGGCTTTACTTCCCTTCCAAAGGAAGGCGTGATCAAGGGTTTTATGCCTCAGAAAATCATGGCGGTGCCGACTGGGATTGAACCCAGGGCTTTTGGGGTGAGAGGCAATCACGGTTACCACTACATCACCGGCACCGCTAATATTTATAGTTCAATCCATTAAAACGAAGTTTAAAACTAAACTATCTCACAATCCTTCTTAACACATTCTTACAACACAGGTTGCCAAGAATTAGTTTTAAACTTCCTTAAAACTTTTATTCAACGTGTGAATTTTATAGTTCTTATGACTTCTACAAAGATAGCATAAGAACATTTTCAGAATGTTTAGATTTATTCGATGATTCTTAAAGATTACTTGAAGAATATAAATTTACTTGGTGAATAGATCGCTGCTTGCTTGACATAAAACAATAAATCTCATTCTCAAATAAAATTGAATGCAGCTTAAATTATCCTGCATCATTGATTTGGGATTACCTTCTTAGATTTCACGAACAAAACAACAATATGGTGTGATAAGTATTTTGTTGGAATTAATACAGTTTTTTTTATAACAATACATTAAACAGCACTAAAATTTTCGGTCAATATAAACTATGAAAATAACGAAAAAACAAATCGCCAAGAAAATAATGCGAAATAAAGATCTAGGGGAAATGAAAGCTTCGGCACTTCTTTTACGTTTTATGTTGTATGTGGTGACATTTTTAAGTATTATCATTTAATTTTTTCAAATGAAAAAATATCAAATTTGATTGTGTGTTTAGAATGGTTAAAAAAACACAATGTCGATTGTATCTTTATTGGTTACAGAGATATGTAAAAATGAAAATTGGTGTTTATTGAAAATCTGCATGAATGGAGAGGGCAGTCGATTTTTGTAGTTTTGGAAAAAAGTAAATAGACCCACTAATTTTGGTTCAAATCGGTGAGGGTCGATACATATGCTCGATTACTTGAGATAGAATAGCATAGAAATATACATTTTTGATAGGTTTTAGATCCCCCTCTATGGTGTCTACCAGGCAGTGTTGTTCAAATCTCATCCGTGAGATTATTCGCCAGCTTATATTTTGCTTGCGAATTTCAACTGCCAAAAAAATCAACGATTTGTACTGATTTTTAAACTTTTACCAAGCAGTTCCATTGTTCAAAAATTACAGAACATCGGAGGTCTGGATTAGTTGTGTTTTTCATTTCAAGAAAAACCTTAGAAAATGCGTTTTGTCAGTCGTCAAAATCTAATCAGATTGAAGCAAAACTGAGACTATACCGACGGGACCATTCTCTTCTCGTTTTCACAAATCTCAACTTTCAGAAGTCGTGCAGATATTAAAATTAAACTCGGTGCCTGCTTAGATACATTTTGAAGATCGTATATTAATAATGTGAACCCAAAAGCGAAGCGATTAAACAATTTTTTCGAGAAAAAAATAAGGATTCCATCAACAGTGTTCTTAAATTATTTAATCCAGTGGCCGGTTGCACATTATGTAAAAGCCAGTAACAGTTTTCGGGTTGGAAAATTTCTCTACTCCCCTGGGCATAGAGTATTATTGTATTTGTCACACAATTATACTAATGTAAAAGTCGTACAGGCATCGAAAGCTCTCAATTAATAACTGTGGAAGGGCATCTAGAACACTAATATGCTAAAAAGAAGATGGAGAAGAAGGAGAAGAAGAGAGTGAAACATAAAGTCAAATAAAATAACTATCAACCCTAAGCGTTGTTCGCACCTTGCATGACTCATCGCTTTCGTCACGTATTGTTGGTATTGGTTAAGTTTGAAATTTGAGGTCAATCGTTATTTAAGATAAGTGTACGATGATGCTTTTTAATTTATTTTCATTTGTTTTAATTCATCTTCTTAATATATCTAATCGTAGTGCTAATCCTGCCCTTGGTAATATTATTTTATTAAAATATTGTATAATTTTGCAGGCGATAACAATACATATATCTAAGAAGTATTGTTTTCTAGTCAATGATAGGTCTGCTGGTCGATTGGCTGCACTTTTGTGACAGTTCAATTGGTTGAAAATCCAGCTACTTGCTTCTTTCTCTCTTACAATGCTCTAGTCAAAAGACCATTTCGGCTGTAGATTATTATTTCAAAAGGACGTGTGTATCTTGTCATACACCCAACCGGGGGATGTAAGATTTGCTTACAATTATGTGGAATTAATCGTCAGAGGATTTTAGTGGAGACCGCATGAACCGAGGATGCGATATACCGATCTGCAATCCAATGCTAGAAAATGGAGAAAGAAAAATGTGGAGTGTATTAGTGAGTGAAATTAATCATGTCGAAAAAAAAAGTGCCGACTGGGGGGACTCGAACCACGAACTTTGCGATTATCAGACCTGTGCTGTCTCTACTGCTTTCTCCATGCTTCAGGATATGTATAGGCTAAAAGCAAACAAGAGGGCTCATTTCCTCGCATACTCGGCTTCGTTTGATTTTCTGCTGGAGAGAATAGAGGCAAGTGCGAGGGGCACGCACAAATCTTTCAAGCCCAATCAACAAATATTTAAAATCTTATCATTATTGCATTCATTAAGTTAAAGACACTCTTTAATTCTGTGAATAATTAAAATACTATACTGTCTGTCAAAAAAAAAATTGTTTTTAAATTGCATTCAATACAACACAAAATATTGGAGACCAGCCACACCTGGATGGGACGAAGAATGCACAAAATTGTATTTAGAAAAATTTGATGCTTTCAAAGCTTTTCGTATGTATGTATGTAAGTAGCCACCATCCTAGCTTGGGTCTTGCCCTGCATGCGGCTCCACTCAACAGCAAGATCAAATTCCGTCATCATTCTGAATTCAACATACTGCTGTATGAAGGGCCAAAAAGGGTTGGACGGGCCCGTAAGCAGAGACACTTACGCGAAACCCGCGGGAATAAGAGAATCTCCTTCCAACAATATGATCCAACAAAATGAATAACGAAATTCGCAATGCATGTTAAGCTTTCCACGGGATGATTTGTTTAAGAAGAGCGCGTCAAATTCATTGCAACTGTTGGAGTGAAATGTAACTCTAAAATGACAGTACACATTCCCTCCTAGACTCCGGTTGGCACTCCACTCCATGCTCCCTCCCGTCCCAGTATTTATTGTAATTTACATTATGAATTTATATATAATCATGTAATATATAATGTATATAAATAATGTAATAAAATAAAAAATATAATAAAAAATAAAGATGTTTTAGAAAATACAAATAACCTAGATTATTGGGTCCTATACACACACTTTTTGTTTTATGTGCCATGAAATGACATAATGCATCATTGTATGTTTTGAAAATATAATACTAAAGTATTGAATCAATAGACCGAAAATCGAGGTTATTTGGACATGAGACATTACATTTAAAAGGATACTACCAAACCGACCATCAAACGCACTGCCCACAAAAGCAGACACGTCCCCTCGAAAATGCAATCGAGAAATGTACAAGAACAATCCTCAACTGGAACGTACTCACCAAATCAATATATCCGGGAGTGCATTCCCGATGTCGTCGAACGGCAAAAAAAAGGGAACTCGGTGAGCAAATTTGTGATACGGAATTTTCACTGAAAACAACCGCGAATTTCACCACACCCAACTGCGAAACACGTTCAGAAGCACTTTTGGTACACTTTCGATATCAATTTCATTCGAAAAAACTTACTTTCTCAACACCGATCGTGTCAAGCTCTTTCACGCACCTTGCAGCGCATAAACTGAAATTAAAATTTTCACTCACGATGCCACAAATTTCTGGTCCGAGAGAAACAATCAAACCACGCAGCGCCAAACCTTCTGATGCTTGCAATTTTTTGATGCTTTCAAAGCTTTTCGTAGACACAAAACCTCCAAATACTTCGAGGAATATTCAAAGCTTGAGACAAAGCTGAAACAATTAGTCAAAGAAAAGAAACGTGGTTATTGGCGCAATTTCGTCGAGGGACTCTCACGAGAAACCTCAATGAACACCTTGTGGAGGGTGGCTCGGAACATGCGTAACCGCTCATCTTCTAATGAGAGTGAAGAATACTCCAACCGATGGATATTCGATTTCGCTAAAAAGGTCTGTCCGGACTCAGCTCCAGCACAACACATTCTTCGAGAAGCGTCTCCGAGCGGCAGCTCTCTGGATAGACCATTCACAATGCTGGAATTCTCTATGGCTCTTCTTTCATCGAACAACTCCTCACCGGGAAGCGATATGATTAAATTCAATCTTCTGAAAAATCTCCCAGATATCGCTAAAAGACGCTTGCTAGACTTATTCAATTCCTTACTAGAAAACAACATTATACCGCCCTTTTCCCTTGGACAACTGACAACTTCCAGAATTAGCTACATGGGCCTGCCCCAAGGCTCATGTCTTAGCCCTCTTCTTTATAACTTTTATGTCAAAGATATCGACAACTGTTTGGCAGAACAATGCACGCTAAGACAACTTGCAGATGACGGTGTGGTTTCCATAAGAGGTCCACATGCCGTGGACTTGCAAGGACCATTGCAATGTTCCTTAGATAACTTGTCTTCTTGGGCTAGGAATCTAGGGATCGAATTCTCGCCGCAAAAAACTGAACTGGTAGTGTTTACTCGAAAGCGGTACCCAGCCCAAATGCATCTTAATCTTTTGGGCAGAAACATTACTCAATCATTGTCTTTCAAGTACCTTGAGGTCTGGTTTGATTCAAAGTGCACTTGGAATACCCATATTACGTATTTGAAGCAAAAATGTCAGCAGAGGATCAACTTTCTCCGTTCAATTTGCGGCACATGGTGGGGTTCTCATCCGGGAGACCTCATAACGCTTTATAAAACAACTATTCTCTCTGTTCTGTACGGCTCTTTCTGCTTTCTCTCGGCAAGAAAATGTCACCTAATAAAATTGGAACGAATTCAATATCGTTGTCTGCGTATTGCTCTTGGCTGTATGCACTCAACGCATAACATGAGTCTCGAGGTTCTGGCAGGAGTAACACCCATCCAGAACCGTTTCTGGGAGCTCTCTCTCAGAATACTAATCAAATGCGAAGTGACGAACACACTTATAATTGAAAATTTTGAAGAAATTCTTGGGCTGAACACACAATCTCGATTTATGAGAATCTACCACCACTACATATCGTCAGATATGTGTCTTCCTTGTTACACTCCAGACCGTGCTCACTTCACCAATCGCAGTTCCTCAATTGAATATGATCTGACCATGAAACAAGCAACTCATGGGATCCCAGATCAACTTCGAACTATTATTATCCCGCGTATTTTTACTGAAAAGTACCAACACGTCAATTGCGTGAAAAGATATTTTACAGACGGGTCACGTATCAATGGATCCACTGGCTTCGATGTCTTCAATGAAAACTCTAGCGCCTTCCGCAAACTTCAGGAACCTTGTTCTGTTTATGTTGCTGAGCTGGCAGCAATCAACTTCGCATTGGGGATGATTTCCAACATGCCCGCAGACCATTACTTCATCTTCTCGGATAGTCTCAGTTCGATTGAGGCTATTCGGTCGATGAAACAAGGTAGGCACTCATCTTATTTCCTTTCAAAGGTAAGGGAGCAGATGAGTGTGCTGGTCGGAAGATCATATATGATTACCTTTGTATGGGTCCCCTCACATTGCTCAATCCCAGGCAATGAGAAGGCGGATTTTATGACAGGCAAATTTCACACGATGAATTTTACCATTTAGTGCGTCAGAGTACCCTTTCGAGTTGGCAAACCGATTGGGACAATGGAAATCTTGGACGGTGGTTACATTCAATTATTACTAATGTTTCTTCGAGAGCGTGGTTTAAAGGCTTGGGCTTAAGTCGTGACTTTATTCGCGTGATGAGTAGACTTATGTCCAACCACCACTCGCTAGATGCGCATCTCAATAGAATAAACCTCGTGGACAGCAACATATGTCGGTGTGGAAACGGTTACGACGACATCGATCACGCAGTTTGGCAATGTACGGATAATGACGCCGCCAGAGAGCGACTTTTGAATACCCTCGAGGCCCAAAGAAGACAACCCTATATCCCTATCAGAGACGTGTTGGGTACCCGCGATCTCTGCTATATGCAGTCGTTTTATGTGTTTCTGCAAATGTCTAGTATAAGAATTTAATTCGTTTGTCTTTTGTATCTCTTTATTAGTTTTTGTTTGTCTTGTCCCCCGTCTCGATGAGCCTCATCGTCGCCCACTGGTCACCATAGCCGGTCGAACTCCAGCCGAATCTAGAACCACACTACCGTTCATACTGGCGACAACGCTCTGATGAGGCAACGATACCCTACTGCCAAGCTCCTCCCCTTTTCCTATCCTTCGACAATGTACCCCTCTAACCTCGAGTAAGCTGCGAGTATCCGGCCCAACTCCTACTAGACATAGAATTAAGTGAATTTTGTTACAAACAAAGAACAATGAATTATCGGCTCCGTAAAGCTAACGCGATTGAGCCTTACAAATAAACGAACTAGATAAAAAAAAAACACAAAATATTATTATTTACATTAATTATCGCTAAATATTTGTTAATTATTTTCAATACTGCTTTAAATATTTTGTTTGTTTTTTCAATGCTGCTTGAAATATTTTAATTATTAATAAATATTTGAACGGTATTTTTATTACTACGCAGTCAAATCGATGAGTGCACGCCCCACGGACAAGTGTGTGCGTTCTATGGATGCTCATGTGGGCTGCATCTCGCTGCTTAAGGGGAGCCTTTCGTTGTGTACTGGAGAACACCACCACTCACCACTCGGTAATTGAATAAACACCGTTTGGTGAGACCGGATGGAATTCAACTTTGAAATCTGTGTTAGAAAAATTGCTTTTCGCAGGCAACCGGTAATAATTTAATTTATCATAGTAACAGTTGTACATTCGTGCAATTTTAAATAGTTACATTTATAAAAATGATAAAGTCATTTAACAGATGCGTAGAAATATTTCTGATCGATTGGTTGAAATATTGAAATTGGTCCAGGGGCAGCTGAGATATTAACTTTTAAAATCTTTCAAAATTTTGTTACATGTTCCATTTCCGGTTTTAGCCAAGTGTACCCCCATATAGAAATCAAAGAAGTAGTACTACGTCAAAATCATAGCTCGAAAACCGTTGATAGTATTGAAATTGTTTCTGAGAAGAACTTCTAGAGCATCGAACTACCTAGAAATGATTAAAATATCATTAGGAATATTATTGCCTCAAATAATTCTGTATCTTTTAATCACAAAACAAACTATGTTCTTACAATAGGATTGGTGATCCAAAAGGGAGCAAAAGATGATCAAAATAATCCGAAAAAAAAATTAAGTCCATTCTAGTGGGGATATAATAAGAAGCTGTTCACGTAGACAGTTTTTTGGGATTCTTGACCCCCCCCCCCCCTGCATAGACAATTTCCAGACAAATAAAATTAAAATGGATATGGGCCGTGGATAATTGCTACCCCCCCCCCCCCCTTAACTGTCTTCGTAGTTTATGAACAGCCCCTAAGGCAAAGAGAAAAATGTCAAGGAAGGGGACTGGATTGGCCTAGGATTGAACTCCCGACGTTCAGCACAGTAAGCGAAAACGGTAACCTCAAAGCTACCTAGACTAGTCCCCACATCTTTCCTAAACTTTTAAAACCCCTGAATCTGCGAGATCTGATACTTCAGCAGATTGTATATATCTTGGAATTAATCATACATCCGAGAAGTACTGCATCGTTCTTCTACCAGAGATTTTTAGAAAATAAGCCAGTAAATTTTGAATTGTATAGGCCTATCATAAACAAAACCAACCGAAGCTCCAGAAGAAAAAATCTCATAATTTTGTTCCATATTAAATTTCTAGTGGTAGGAATCGTCATTTCAAACTGCTTGAATGATTTCATATGCTACACACTTAGGAAAATTCATATAAATTTAGGTGCTCTGAGACTGACATATACGAGCGTCAATTTTGACATAAAATTGAGTCATAATAGACGCGAAATTCAGCTCAATCGACCGTACTTTTCGTCGATTATATTAAAAAAGCTTGAAGGCCGCCAAGTAAACGCACCTACTTTTATACCAGTGTCCATGGCACGGATAAAATGTGAATAAAATCAATGAATTTTTAAAGCTTTGAATCTTGAAGTTTTAAAATAAGGCTTCCTTAGATATTGATCTTAAAATTAGAGGTTATTTAGATCAATCAATTCAAACAGTGAGGTACGGAGATGAACCAGCCCCGAGTTGAAAATCTCCCAAATAAAGAAATTCAATCCAATTGAACAGTGAGGCTGAGGACCGCCCACAGCTATTAACAGTTGCCTTTCTACAATGCGTGGTATTTTCATATCATCCTAATAATTTGGAGAAAATTCAGAAACTACTTGATCGTTAGGAATCCTTAGATCTTTTGAGAACCTACCATTAGTTCTGATTAGAACTTTCAAAACTTCCACGATAAGAAAAATTCTCATAACTCCAGGAATTTCTGGAATTCCTGCAACTATTGAGCTCGCGCAATGAACATTCCAAGCATCAACTTTGGTTTTATCATGCTCTTGTAGACCATGGTCCCTTCAATGCTTAAAAATCTCTATAAAACTTGTAATGTTACTTGGGATCTTACTACTACATATAAGGGGTCATACTTTAAATTTGTCACGCTTAATTGAGGAAAAATTAACCCACCGCCCGCTTTTCGTCATGTTTTTCCTAATGCATGCTTGTTACAAAGTCTTAGACCCCCTCCCTTCTCCCCTCCTTAGAGTGTGACATAATATATGCATCACCCCTGATGCGCCCTCAGCAACCGCCATAATTAGTTTTTAATTCTGTGCTTGTGAAGATATGTTATGATACACTTTTTGAACTAAAATGTTGCCCCATCTTACCCTTTTATGAATGTGGCAGCAAATCAATTTTGTTGTTGGACGTAACCCATACTCTACCCCAACGAGCATCGTGAGAGACTAAAGCATTTATTCGCCAGTTGCAAAGGAGTCCGTTTGGTCGCGTTTGTCCTATCCGGTACGTTTGCTACCCGTTCATATTGTCCGGACTTTGTATTCAGGGGCCTTTGCAGCTGGTTCGTTGGTAGGCGGCACGTGGTATATATGTTCATTTGAATGTGGAATCAATCCCTTAAGGGTGACTAAAGCATACGGAAACTGAAGAAGGCACATCTCTATGGTTTAGTCCATGCAAAGTGAGATGTAATTGGTACTGCTACTCAGTCGGAAATGTTTTACCGTTTATCGAATATATATCATTATCAATACATAGTCCACTCTTCGATATTCCGTACACATCGAAATGGACGAGAAGATGTTGTTTTACACACCACCCAGGCAGCTATGGAAATGTATCTTTTTCGATGACATGCTTCCTAAAACCACAAAACCGTTCGTTTTTGGCATGGGGTTCGATTTTGGCACCCTGCGAAAATCGAACGGATTTTGAAAATAATTTATTTTTGCCAGTTGTGATTACAATTTTTAATAAAAGATTTATTGTTAATAACTCCTAAACATGACTTACAGTGGTCTAAAATCAACGAAATCATAATTAAATTTCAAATCAATACCGTTCGGTACGATTTTGGAATCACTAAATTTTCAGGATTGTTGGTAAATCGAATTGACTGTAATAGTAGCTGCTCAGATTTACTGTCATGCCCGTTTTTTAGCTAGAACCTTTTAAGGAAGCTTTTAAAACAATCATCTTAATGAAGCTTCTAATAAAAGATTCTAAAAGAAGATTCTAAAAGAAGATTCTATAAGCAGATTCTAAAAGAAGATTCTAAAAGATGATTCTAAAAGAAGATTCACAAATAATATTCTAAAAGACGATTCTAAAAGCACATTCTAAAAGAAAATTCTAAAAAAAAGGCTTGTCGCGAGCAGGACTGTAAATATACGTAGATACGCAGTAATTGAGCGATTTTTAAAGCTTCATGCAGCATTCATTGATATGTACGATCACCTTTTTCTTGGTCAATTTTTCATATCATTTTATAAACTAAGTAGTTATTATGTTGTCTGAATTCCTGCGATTTATCTTAGGACAACCCACATCTTGTTAATTTTCATTTATCAGCAATATCCTTCTAGGCATCTGCTGGTAGGTATTTCTCAACTAAATTTTTGAGTTTCTTGAAGAGGATGGTCCCATTCAACGCCCACACTTCATCAAATATTACCAATACAAACTTTTGCTACCGAATTCGCCGAACGACGATAACAATCAAACATTAATTTCGAGAACGATTTGCTTTTCCTTTCTCAGTTTCCTGCTTTCATACCGTTAGCCATCAAATTAACCTCGCGCGATGGGAAAAAATCAATTCCGGTTTGTTTGCAAATTACTTCCTTTCTAGATTCGATGGGAACATTCTTTTTCCTGTCGTCACCCGCATGTTGTATAGTAGGGTGCTTCATTTTGAAAAAAAAAAAAAGTGTTAAATTTATTATAGGCCACCCTCCAGTTCGATTCATAAACTCCAAAATATGAGCCTGTGCAAAAATTGATAAAGATCGCGAAATTGATTTGAAATGTGTATGGGAATGACTGATGTGGAAGAATTTAAAAATCACTTATATCGCCTTAACTTTGGGTTCTGCTGGTCCAAATGATGAAACAAATTAATATGGTGTTGCTATGACAATGACCAAAAAGCCTGTTGTTGTTACGAACAGTAGAGTCGGTGTATAATGAGTCACGCCAAGAGTGAAGCCAAGTCTACCTATTGAACTGTCAAAACGGCTACCTATCGTGCAAAGTAAATAAACATTACGATGCTATGAAAGGTTCACGAAAGGTATTGCAATAAAATATAAAATATAATCGAAGAAATGAGCATAAACACGCCGTGAGCGTTAAATTGTCATGGGATACGCTCGGTAATGATTAGTAATGAGAATTTCTACTATTTTTTGTTAAGATAATTTGACAAAATCACTGATATATTAATTTACTACAGCCGCAGTATTATTTCTCTCGCTAGAAGTCATTTGAAGTTGTTGTAGAAGTCCTCTGTTGCCAAGTGAAAAGAATTGGAATCTTTCGAAAACCGTGATGCGAGTTCAACTGTTTTTCTCTTGGCGTGACTCATTATACACCGACTCTAACGAACAGAAATGCGAAAAAATATATAAAATATAATAGATTGACAGTTGAAAATGTGCAAAACAACACCACCAATTTCATCACAACAATAACAGGCTTGTTTATCATTGACAACCACATATCAATTTTTTTCATCGTTTGGACAACTGCAACCAAAGTTAGAGGAATGTTAGTGAAACTCAATAATTTCCCATAGTAATTCACCGAAATCTCCATACAAACTTCAATCCATTGGAGCGACTTCTAAACCTTCAGCAATCTTTAGCATAGACTCATTTTTTGAAGTATTGAATCGAACTAGAAGGTGGCCTATAAGAAATTTATTACTTTTTTCAAAATGCAGCACCCTATTGTACAGTACACCATTTAACACAGTCATTCGATATCCGGTGAAGAGCGAACGGAACGGACGCTGTGCGTTTGAGTACGATTCCCCGGACGTGACAACCTGATGCGCTTGTAATTGCGTTCCAATCGTCGTCCTGGGGCTGGTTGAGGCTGGATTTGTCAACAGAGTCGTAGACTGTTTGCCTGAGGAAATATTTACCGTGACCAGCAATCAACAAATACACTTGACCTGCGACAGCGTTCCCGTCGTCGTCCGAATATTGTTGTCTCCACTGAAGGTCCATGACAAACAGATCAGAGTTTCATTACCACTTGTACGTTCTTCCTATTGGCTTGCTACGTTCTCTGTGGAAATTGTGTATGCTCTCAACTTATGTCCAACCCAATCAGATCGGACCTTGAATCGATCCCGGCGCCTCCAGCATGGTCGGTGCGCCTCCAGCATGGTCGGTGCGCCTAACCGCATTCGGCTGTTCAGAAGTCCACTTGTATATTAGATAGACGTATTCATGGAGCAATGGAAACTGGGTTTCCTATCGTTGTCGTTTATCACCAGTAGGTAGGTTCAAAGGCAATCGAAGGTGGGCGTGGATGACAATAAAAGTACAGTTAACTCAATATCAATATTGACTTGAATGATGGCATTTCAGCGGTCTTTTCACAGTTTCTGCTTCCTTAGGATGTACTACAATTTTTAAAGTTATTCACAAAGTTCTGGCTTGATCGGCATTCTTAATGTATTCTTATTTATAGATAATTTATTTATTTGACAATCACATGCAGTGTAAGACTATTGTCTTTTAAATGCTACAATAATTTAATAGTTTGTGATAAATAGAGGGCGTCACAATTCAATGAGACCATGCTAGCCCATTTTTTCAACAATATGAATTTTAGAACAGAATGGGCTGATGCAAATATTACTTTCATTTTATGTCCGAAATCACTCAACTAGGTCGAGTAGTAAGGGGCAATAACAAGGAACGGAAAAAAATGTATTTTTTGAATGAATTAATTTTCAAATGAGCACCAATGGTATGGACGCCAGGAAGGCTGCTCCCACCTGGACCTACCTATCGACCCATCAACTCATTAATCAGGGACCAACGGCTTTCCTTCCCTTCCGAAGGAAATCCGACGGCTCCCACTGAGATTAAACCCAGGCCTTTTGAGGTGAGAGGTAATCACCACTACACCACCTGCGCTGCTATTCATAATAAATTAATAATTACAAAAATTTAAAATGATGTTGTGTAGTTTTAGGAAAAAGCGAAGAAAAGGACAATTTTTAATAAGGCTGAATTTTGTTTTGCCCCTAAATATTGTGTAATTTTTGAAGGGAAGAAGTGACATAAAATAAAATTAAAATTTTAATCAGCCTTTAAGATTAAGAAATAATTAAAATTCATATGTTTCAAGCTTCATCGTTCATCGAATATAAATACAGACATTGAAAGAAATAAGATCTACGAGTTTGGACAGGTTGTTATAATTAACCTTGATACTCAACTTTCTCTCATTTTCTTTAGAAATATAATTTCGAGACAGTGTGGGGTAAATGTTCCACTAATGATGTGTGCCATTTAAATCCCACATGCCACTGTGCCACAGAACCACTGATACATTTTTTTTAGTTGGTAGCATTGCCACCTGTGGCGTTTATAGTTAATTGCCTTGGCGTTTGAAGTTTAAACACTACCGCCATCTGATGAGCGTGCTACCCATGCTAGTGCTCTCAACAGATTATTATTATTTAATTTTTATTATTATTTAATTTTATTCATCGGACTATTGTCTACATGAAACAACCTTAAAGCTAAAACAATTCAAGTGTTTCTAATCCGTGCCAAAAAGCGAGATGAAGATTCCCCAAATTCGAATAATTCTTCGACAGCCGTAAACGTACGCATCATAGTTGTTAGTGGTTCGTTGTAACCGAACGCCGTTCGATGGTACCGCGGTTGGAGAAGGGTACCACTTCGTAATGTTCTCGGTGGTACTCGGATATCCAACAGCGAGAGAAGCCTCGAGCAGTCGACCTCACCATTCAATAGCTTGGCAACAAAAACTGCTTGCTGATTTTTCCGTCGGCATTCCAGAGTATCCAAGCTCAGCAGATTGCAGCGATCAGAATACGGCGGGAGATTTTGCGGATCACGCTATGGTAGATTACGTAATGCTATCCTGATAAACTTGCGCTGAACACTTTCGATCCTCAAGCTCCAAGTCAACTGATGAGGAAACCAGACCAAGGAGGCATTTTCCAGGATTGGTCGCACAAGTGAGCAATAGAGAGCTTTCAGGCAGTGTGGGTCAATGAAGTCCTTCGATATTTTCGACACAAAACCTAGCTGGCGATTCGCCTTTGTGATCAGAGCAGAGCGGTGGAGGTTGAACGTCAACTTATGGTCCAGTAGAACACCAAGATCGCTGAACTGGTCGGTTCTTTGAAGAACCACACCGTTGATGGCATAGTCAAAAACAATCGGCTGCCTGATGCGGTAATACGACATTACCATACATTTAGGAATGCTGAGGGTAAGCTTATTCCGACGACACCAATCAACGAACAGATCCAATACCGATTGAAGACGAATGCAATCCTCAGCAGTCCGCACCACGAAGTGCAGCTTTAGGTCATCGGCATACGCAAGCTTACAGCCATCTCCAAGTAGAAGAAGTGCGTCGTTGATGTACAACACAAACAGCAACGTGCCAAGATTGCTACCCTGTGGTACACCTGACGAGTTCGTGAAATACGAGGAAGTACTGGAATCGAGTTTCACTCGCAGAGACCTGTCAGTCAAGTAGATGGCGATTGTGTTTCAGCGTCAGTGTTTTGAAGTGTCCCATGTGTTATGTATTTGTTTACGGGTGCACCTTTTCTATTTAATCAACTAAATGGAGATATTCAGCTAGCCGGCTATGATTTTCGCTGCTAACAGTCATTTTATATCGTACGGTACTCTGATAACGATAATTAATTGAATTACGCAGACTTTTAATGTCGTACTGCATGCTTTTAATCTGAAATTAAAGGTCCAGAAAAAAAAAGCATAAAAAACATCATCGTCATCTATTCTTCCCCATCACCGTTTAACGACATCATTAACGTCAAAACTCTGCAACGAAAGAAACTTTGAGGCTGTATTGATGTACTAATAATGGACCTCTTGGTGGTTGCAGTTCTCTCGACTGCAAATTTCACACTCATAATTTTCCAATCTCTTAATTTAAAATGGCTACATTCGTCTTAATTAGCGATTAAAACTTCTAACGTAATAAAACTACATTTGAATACATTGTCTTAAATGTTTTTCAATATCAATCTTACTGTCCACGCAAATACGTCCTTCGCAACTGACACAAGAAGCTGATAATTCTCGGAGTGGATAAAACATTTTTATTTCGCAACATTATACTTGTATAAATGTATGTATTTCCATAGTGATAAACTTTGCAAACATCAAGTTTAATGATTATTTCAAGTAACTCGTTGATCATTTTGGTGCCACAATAATTTTTGATATGCTAAATGCTTCAAAAATGTTCAATTTCCCATACATTTTTATATAGCGTCCTTATCTTTATTGACGAAGGTGAAAATCTCATCTTTATTTATTTCTCCTATGTAGGGGAAATGGCTCTAATGTTGGCCTATGGTTCTAAGATTGGGCCCATCGCTAAAAATCTGCTATTTATCAATTTTATTTGGATGAACGCGTCATTGGAACGGTACTAATGGATATTTTTTGTCGATATTGAAAATTTAGTCGATTGCTGAATTTATGTATGGGCCCAAATTAGGGACATTTAGACCGACATTACATCCATTTCCCCTATATGATTCAATTGGTCCTTTCTTAGGCTCATATTGCAGTATGATCTTCTTCTTATTCGCATTTCAAGCTTATTGCTTAGCGCATATTAGCTTATTGCGTGCTCTCAACTTAGTGTTCTAAATGCACTTCCACAGTTATTAAATGAGAGCTTTCGACGCCAATAGCAATGCATGAATTTGTATATTGTGTGGCAAGCACAATGATACTCTATGCCCAGGGAAGTCGAGAAAATTTCCAACCCGAAAGATTCCCTCGACCGGCCCGGGAATCGAACTGACTAGGCTATGAGGCCCCGGATATTGCAGTATGATATTGTAGCTTTTAGATACACATGATTTAGATTTCCTCTGAGAGTAGCCATGCTTTTTTAAGTGTCCTTAATTTATTTCTACCAGTGCAGTGTGATCCTTAATGGCATAAAGTGGAATATTATTCTTAAAGTCTGTGATCGCGCACCGGCAGAAGTTTCCTGCGTTGTGTAATAACTGATGAAAGTAAAAAACCGATCGATTATCATCTGGCTATCCTGCCACGGCGGAGACATACGAACTATAGATGTTTATTTATTGTAAAATAAAAGAACAGTACATAACAAGCAATGACAATGGTACGAAGACAAGTGGAGACATATGGGTAGTATAAAAGATGAACTAGCCTTCGGCTGAAAATCTCTATAATAAAGTTTTTAAAAAAAATCGATGGGTAGATACAGAAGCTAATTTATGTTAAGGTTAGAGGCAGTAGTAGTAGCTTGCACGGACAGCCAGACCTGTTCATTTTAGCCATAAAGTCTCATCAGAATATTTGTGTGTACTAATATCCTCTACAATTTTAATGTAAAAAAAATTAATCATATCTTACTATGATAAAAATAGAAACACTTACTTTTTTCCTTGAACATATAGAGGAATTATGTCAAAACAAGTTTCTTGTAGAAAATGTCAAAAAAGTCACTTTGCTGAAGCAGTTGAAATTCTAAGTCCAGTTTTTTCAGAGTTATGGATATTTTTTAAATTTTTTTTTTCGAACATAACTTTTTAGTGATTCATTTTTTCAGCACACAATCTTGTAAACAATTGCCAGAACCGCAAAAAAATTTTTTTGTCGAAGACTGTAAGTCGGTATAATTATTCCTTAAAGAGTTACAGTACATTGTTGATATTTTTCGCGTCATTTTGACACTATTACTTAAATATTTCATCGTAAAGTCTGGAGCATGTTTTTCTAGCAATTTTCCATACAAAATTTTAGCGAGAAACGTTTTTTATATCTTTATTAAGGAAACTTTCAGCCCTGGGCTGGTTCGTCTCCGAGCGAGAAAAGTGTTCCCTAGTAATAAACGCTCAAATTGACCCATATTTTGTATGAAAAGTGCCCGGATGAAATATTTCATTAGTAGTCTCAACATGACGGAAAAAGTTCTCTCATTCAAATGGTGAAGGTTTCGGAAATGCTGATTTTTGTTTTGTTTTAAAGTTATTCTCACAAAGAGCTTAAAAAAATCTATAGGCAACATATAACCAAATGAATATTGGCTTCGCAAATAGCTCTTTTAACTAGAAATAGAACGGCGCCGGTGGTGTAGTGGTAAGCGTGATTACCTCTCACCCCAGCAGGCCTGGGTTCAATCCCAGTCGACGCCGCCAGGATGTTCTGAGGCATAACATCTCTGATCACGCCTTCCTTCGGATGGGAAGTAAAGCCGTTGGTCCCCGGTTCATGAGTTGATGGGTCGATAGGTAGGGTCCAGGTGTGGGAGCTGCCTTCCTGGCACGTCGGTAGCATTGGTGCTCAGCACGGAAAACAAGATCGACGGAAAAAAAACAAACCAAAGGGAACTAGAAATAAAAATGAGTTTAAGCCATTTCTGGTTGCTTTGTAACAGCTAACTTATAGCTATTATCATAGCCTGAATTTTTTTTCTGGCTGGTGTCGATAAATGCTGTCATTTTTCAATTCGTTATTATTAAAGGTAATGAATTTAGCGTAAACTGCTGCTAGAGGGTTCGTTATTTCGTTAACCATTAGAGCAGTTCCAAGCCAAATGGTCAACCATTCTCATTTTTACTAACACTTTGCAATTTTGAATCTCGTAAAAAACTTTTAAATGGCGTATTCGAGGTTTTTCAACAAATTATAACTTAAAAAATTCATTTCCAATCGAAAAGACGTCTGAGACAAAGTTTTAGCAAAAAAAAATCCTTTTCAGGAAACATACAAAGGGTAGAATATTAAACTTAATTTTGGGTTAAATTATCCAAAAAAATGTTAAAATTTAAATTAAAAAAATTTACCTTCTTTTTTGAATATTTGAAGGGGACATTCACCTCTTCAAAAATACTTTTTTTTTGCACGTTTATATTTTTCGAAAATATCTGGAAAAAGTATTAAAAAAAATCTAAGAAATCCGCAGATTTACATTTAAAATATGTTTTCTATCCCATCATGAAAAAATTGGACACTCAGCAATTTTTTTTCCTTGATTTGTTATCCGTCGTTCTTGTTTTCCGTGCTGAGCACCAATGCTATCGACGCCAGTGAGGCAGCTCCGCCCAATTGAATAATATTGAACCATCGTCTAGCGGAACCTGAAGAAGACCCAATCAACTGTTAGTAGCGAGAAGCAGTTTAAGGCAAACTGGCGTACTGTGGCGAACAAATTGGACGAGGTGGCTGTACAGAATATGATGGCAGGAGTTAAACGAAAGGCCTGCCAATTCGGATTCGGTCAACCGGAAGCATAGCTGAATATTTTTTGTGCATTGTATACTAATTGAACTTAAAAAAGATTTATTTTTTATTTTTAATAAAAAAAAATCAATTTACACGTATTCTTGTTTGAAAAAATTTTGATCGCAACACCCTTTATTATATAAGATTAATCGAATGTTTTATATGGGCTACTGCACACATTGATACTTAGTTTAATAAAAAAATCCACTTTCAAGTTAATGGCAAGAAGCTTTGCAACCCTATGATCGTTTTTTTGAATGCTGAAATTGTATGCTATTGAACGTTATATAAAATTGAAATTTATGCAGTACCATCTACTTTTTAGCCATGGGAAATTCGTCGAAGCTATCATTGGAGTATCATGATCAAATGCTGCCAAGATTCCTCTTGATAGGGTTAATGTTTTTAATGTCGGCCCAATTGGGTTCTTTAAGGGTATTAAGGTAAATGCATATTCGTAATCTGCATTAAAAATGGAACCCAAACCCAAAATTTAATCAATTTTGGTACACTGGAACTATTTTAAATAAGTACGATTACATTATCACCTTATTAGCGCCCCTCGGTGTCACGTTGTTTGAGAGTGAGCTGTCAGTTTGTTAGTTTAGTGTCAATCAGTGAAGTATTTATTTTGCTTTAAATCTTGATTTAAACATCGAGATGAAAGTGTGTGGGTTCGAAAAAAATATCGCTGTGCACAGAAAACGAAGCTCTTTCAGATGATGTGTAAACAACGATACATTTTTCAAAATTAAAGAACCCAATTTTTCCTAATATTCGGCCGATACATAAATTTTGAATTTTTCTCTAGCGCCCAACAATATCCATTTGTATTTCCCAAATGACGCATTGTTCCAAGAAAAAAAAATGAAGAATAGGTAATTTTTATCGATGGGCCCAATCTGTAGGGCCATAGGTCAGCATAAGAGCCATTTTCACCTATCTATCACAGAAAATTTTCTAGGTGACAACTAAAAACGCAACCCGTAATGATCGATTTCCACCGGTGATCAGTTTGCCCCCAGATTACGGTACCTTTTTTTATATGGAATAGTGTCATAACTCATACACCCACCTTATTCCTAATTTATTTGTATGCTTCATTTGGGCTCATTTGGAACCATTTGAAGTGGCATTAGAAGTTGACTCTTTTAGGAATCTAAATTTCTAAGAAAGTTCCAAACAGCGAGGAAAACCATTGTAGTAGTGAATTGATGTTGTAGAGACAGATTAGTTAATTATGCAACAAGTTGCAAAATGAAGATCTTTTCAGCACCAGTCGTACATTTATCCAACGAGGCTTGCCAAGTTGGATAATTACGACGAATGCTGAAACAATTTACAACATTTTTTTGGCACTCAAAAGTGTGTCGAAAAGTAGCCCTTGGTAGTTATTTTAGTTAGGAAAAGTTGGCCATTATGTTATTCTTAAGTAGCACTTCTTTTCGATATCCAATATCAGTCAACTGGAAATACATAACAAAACAATTTTTCGTTCATACCAAAAGGCTTTCGCTTAAAAGTTTAAATTTCGCTTGCAATTAAAAAAACATAAAATTTAACGATTACATAAACAAAAACATATTTCAGCACAATACTTTTGACTTTCCTAAGTTCTACGCATCAGTTATTTTTGACGATCATATTTATCATAGTTAAAACAATTACATATTTGAAAAAAAATTAGAAAATTATGAGCGGATAATTTTCTATTAAATTTGACATTTTATAAAATTTATTGCTATTGCGAGTCAATGTTGTCCGCCCATTCTCTTACCTCTTTATTTCGGTTATCCTGTATAAAGATACGGAGACAGCTAAATATATCTGTACAACCAGATAGAAACCTTCGAAAATGAATAATGCTAGCTACCAGATTAGGAATTCTATGCTACATTCAATTCACGCGTGGGAGGATTCCTCATCGCAGTCAGTGTAACGAGTTGTTTTCATTGGCAAAAGATAACACGGTAGAAAGTAAGAGGAGAGAAGGATTCTTTGGAATTGTTTTGGGGATGTGAAGGAAAATTTCGCTGGCTTGATTCGCGAATGTAGCACACAGGAATCGGAAATCAGATAAAATGATTTTCTGCTTTTTCTTCGGATTCAGTAGAGCAATTTCCCAACAAAGAAAAATGTGTTTTATTTCTAGATCCGAATCAGAGTTCAAGTATGTTCATCTTTGTCCCGTGTAAGTTCACGAGAATCCATTTGCGGTGAAACTAATCCCATAATCCTTCATTTTTATAGCTGATTTCCATTCGTTCTTCCTCACTGGAGCACAGAGCCATGAAAGCACAGGGGGCTGTGTATTTAATTTTGTGGTCTGCTTCGACTGAACGATGTTCGTATTTTCTTCCTTCTGCTGTGAGCTTTGAACCTCATTCACGGAATGGATATTTTCCACCTGGACACTCGCGCACTTTCACGGTTCGGCTAGCGGAAAATTAATTCTGTCCAAAACTTGAGCCAAAGCTCTGGCTTCGTTTGGCTGAACAAAGAACTACCACATCCACGTACATACACAGCACTTAACTCTGGGCAAGGGCGCGGGTGTTTGGGGTGGGACTACACAAAAATATTGGATCTTAGAACAGTGCACCAGGACATCCACTTCGAACGACTTCGTAACAGAGAATGAAGGCTATTGGGAGTTTTCCCAATGTTTTATCTCGGTGCGATTGGATGGGAGCGAGAAAATGCGTTGCATCTCGGAGCATTTGTGGGTGGTGGGTATGAACTTATTGTCAAACGCCTAATCATGGAAGGCAGTGGGTGGTGGGACTGTGACATAAGGTACTCTGATAAGCGACCGCGAGGAGAAGAGAGAGAAAGTAAGCAACATGTGTTATGTGTTTTCTCCGGTGAGAGTTTTGCAGTCAAAATTATGGGTAATGTTCTGCATATCAGTTGAAGTACCTTCCTGATTCATGTTCAGATTGGTTGCTGGGCATTCCAAAGGGTAAAGGGTAAGGGTGCACTGGACATATAAAGTAATTCAACATGATTTGTTTGACTCTCCATAAAAGTTCAAAAAGCTGTTACTTTTCAGTATGTGCATCAATATTTCTGAAATTGGAGTGCTTTTTAGTAAATCGCTGCTTATTTGACTAACATTTTTAAATGTGTAATTTTTTTAAAGTACAGTGAAGTAAATTAGCTAAAAAGTTTATCATTAATAGTGAAATAATATTTTTTTTTTAAATTGCTTAATATTTACTAAAATCTGTTCTCGATCCAACTTATTTTACGACATCTATGAAAAATAATCGTTTGACCACAGACAAAAACAGACATAACGCTCGCAAGTTGTTCATCGAACAGGCATTTAACGGTCAATTTAAAAGTATCGTAGTTGTTAATACCGCCACCTGTGGCGCGCATAGTCAATTCCCTTGCGTTTGACGTTTTCACACTACCGCCATCTGTTCAGCGTACTGCCCTCTACAGTGTACTCAACTGATGGCGGTCATTAGAGTGAGAAATAATCAATATTTTATGTCTGTTTGTCTGTGATTTGACTACAAATTATTAACACTTTAGCTAATTTGGTTAAAGCTACTTCAAGAAATAGCAGATTGAAAATTGGAAGTGAAATAAGACGCGATTTACTGAAATAGTTTTAATCTTGTACGGACTAGGCAATTCATATCACAAATTGAGCATGAGCATGAGAATGATTGACCGCCCACGAATGCTACTCCGTTATTGCCAGATGCTGTAATTACACCGAGAACTAATAGACGATGCTGCATACATTCTCAATGGCCAAAAACTGGTGACCTTAAACTAGGCAATACCAGCGCCGCCCGGCGTCCAAATGCAGGTCAAGAAAGAGATGAGTAGGGATGTGTTGACGTGATACTCTCTATGTTGGAAGCCGAGGAGTCCTCTACACCTCAACGAAATATCACTGGGGTGTTGGATAAATGGGTTGGGTTTTAGTAAACGATAAGCTGAATTGATGTCCTAACAATCCTATAACGCGACGGAGCACGGTCTTCTGTTCAGTAAGCAAAATTGTTTGCGACTATGCAAATGACCTTCTCTTTAAACTTAAAAAAAATGGAAATTCATGCAGCACTCCTCAAATGCCATGAATCATATTTAACTAATCCCAATCAAATAGTAAAATACACAAAGTAAAGATATCAAATCCCGTTGATGCTACTTCGGGAGTTCCTCAAGGCTCCTATTTAGGACCCCTTTTCATTTATTATCATTATTATATTTATATTTATCTTTTGAATAATGCTTCACAAAATTCATCATTTTTCAAAGGTATAATGTTTTTAATTTGATGCCTAGACACATCAAGCATGCAACTACAATTACAAAATTTAAGAGACGCTGCATTTCACATGTGAAAGCTGTGCATTGAGCAGTTATATTTTTATGAATTGATAAATAATGTATCTTGACGAAGTTATCTCTAACGAATTATTTTGTATGGATACTGTCGTAAAAACATTTTAATAATTTGTGTAGCATATACAAAAAACTACATTGTTCGCCACGATGGTGGTGATGGATTTTTAGTTTTTTTTTTTATTTTGTAGTAGTAATAGTAAAACAATATTTTGAGTAGTCTACAATGGTTTGAGCCTCCCGCGTGGAATAGAGTATAAATATGGCTGAAAGGTGTTTCCCTGCACGGAGAAAAAATACTACCCAAAATTTGAGTTCTTTTTACTTAATATTGACTTCAGCCTCTCACTTGCACTCGTTATTGTTGTCAAAAAAGGAACGAGAGATTCGACCCAACGATATAGTTCAGCCCAATAAGTTGCTTTTGAGTAAATTGCATATTCTCAAATTTACGTGAATTAAACTTAATTTTGGGTAGAATATACTTAAGAGTAGGTAATTTTTTTGCTGGTGTTAAATGGAAACTACTATATGCGATTTACTCAAATTTGGGTTATTGGGCTGAGCCCCGGAATTGAGGGAAAAGTACTTAATTTTGGGTAGTTTTTCATCTCCGTGTGGACATAGTCTTGATTTGTTTTTCGTCGATCTTATTTCCCGTGCTGAGCACCAATGCTACACACTTAGAAAATATTACCGAACTCGGCTTGATTTTAACCGAGTTTTTATCTGCTGAACGCTCGGTAGTCTGTTCGGTTCAAAGAGGAATAACCGAGCTGTCGTTAGTTCTTTTTGTTACCCACAATCTGTCAAAGTTACCGAAAATCTCGGTTGACGAAAAATAAATTTAAGCAGAAATAACCGAACATCGGTTTACTCAAGAATTACCGAACGCTGTCAAACAAACCGACCCACCTGTTGTAATTACGGAATAAAAACTTCCGTAACGCGAGTTACAGCGTGGAAAAGTACAGTCAAAATATATCACTGACTTTTTCACGGCACACAGCAAAAAAAATAATTTTAATATCACATCAAAATATGGTGTAATATTACTTGCGAAAAAAGGCAAAATTATCATGAATACAGTGCATGAACTGACATTACGTTGCTTTTACTGCATTTGTTTATTTGTGTGGCCATAAAAATGACATGAGATTTTCGACATGACTGAAGTGCATCCTCTTGGATGAAATATTAAAATTTATTTTTTGCTGTGCAGTGGAAAAAAAACTATAACACAAGATGCCTGCAAATAAAATCATACCGTTAGTTTCAAATACTAACAAAATATTTCATTCAAATGTGCATGCTCCTGCTGCAGCTGCAGAACATTTTCCATTTTTCTAAAGTTTTGCACACGTCTGACGAGCACACGCGAGAAAAAATGGCTGACTAATTTTAAACTCAGTTTAGAGAACCGATTTTTTCGGTTAAAATTTCCGTCGTGAAGTTGAGCGCAAGTGGAACTTTTGACGTTTAAGCGTTTGACGTTTAACACGTACTTTGACTATATGTTTTAGTATTACTTCTACGTGAAGTCAACGATTTACATAGTTGAAGATGCTAATTTCAAATAACAGACTGTAGTGGTAATTTGGGTAAATAATAGTTGCAATTTTCCAAACCTACGACTGGATGCCTTCCTTCGAATAACAACTGAAGTGCGGTAAAAAATCGGTAGAACTGTTTCAAACACACAGTTGGTACTTGAGCGGGTCGGTTTTCATCTCTTTTTGCCAGTGGTGGCGGGGGGGGGGCACCCCTCACCATCCCTCTCCAAAGGGGGAGTTTGGTAAAGAGAGATGAAAAAACCGATTTGTACCTTCCTTAAAAGTTGTCCTAGCTCTCTATTCTAATATCTATATGCAATCTTCACACTGCCGTACTCTAACGGAACTATCAACTCTATGCTTTCATCTACTCCATCTATCGTATAAAAATTGCTACTACAGTCTGTTATTTGAAATTAGCATCTTCAACTATGTTTAACACGTTTTAGTGAATATTCGGTTCAGTTTACCGAGTTTCTCGGTTTTCACGTAGCAAATTCGTAAATGTCGATACTTTGCCGTTCTTTTCGGTTCAGTCTTCATTTCTATCTTTCAAATTTATACTATTTTACCGAAATTCGGGTCTGCTTCGGTTTTTAAAACATTTATACGGTTTCTCGTTGGTAACCGAAGAGGTTCGGTAGAAAATTAAACCGAGTTCGGTGTTATTTTCAAAGTGTGTACAAATGCTATACCGATGCCAGGGAGGCAGCTTCCACACCTGGACCCTACCTATCGAGCCATCAACTCATGATCCGGGGACCAACGGCTTTACTTCCCTTCCGAAGGAAGGCGTGATCAGATATGTTATGCCTCAGTGTAGTGGTAAGCGTGATTACCTCTCACCCCAGCAGGCCTGGGCTTAATCCCAGTCGGTGCCGCCGGGATGTTCTGATAGCATAACATCTCTGATCACGCCTTCCTTCGGAAGGGAAGTAAAGCCGTTGGTCCCCGATTCATGAGTTGATGGGTCGATAGGTAGGGTCCAGGTGTGGGAGCTGCGTGTGGCTGGTGTGGAGTCGGTAGCATTGGTGCTCAGCATGGAAAACAAGATCGACGGAAAACAAATCAAGGAAAAAAAGTCATCATCATTATATCGTCAATGTCATCTCTTTCATTAGTAAGAAATTGAAAGTTTAATCAATGCTGACGACATTAAACTTTTTTAAATAAAATATGCCGAAGACATTATCACATTCAAAAGGAAATACAGATATTCCATACTTGGTGTCACAAAAGCCTGCTACAATTAAATATAAAAAAATGTAACTCAATTACCTTTAGTAGAAAACGAAAAATAAAAATTATTTTAGAAACCCAGAACGGAGAAGTGATAAGAGTCTAGCGATCTAGGTGTTATCTCAGACTCAAAGCTTACTTTCACCGATCATTATAACACAATTATTAACAGAGCTAACAACATGCTTGGTTTCATAAAACGTTTCTGCTATAACTTTCACGATCCGTATACGATAACAACATTGTATATTGTTTATGTAAGGTCGATATTAGAATATTACAGCACAGTTTGGTCTTCTTTTTCAATCACACACGAATAAAGAATAGAGTCCGTTCATATTTTAACACAGTTTCTATTGGATGCACTTCACAAGTTAGGTTGGGAGGAAATACACTCTTCCATCCATTTATGCTCATACATATACAAACACTAAAAGAGCATCGTGAATTTGCTATGATTTCATTCGTAAAATCACATCGCATTGAATCAATAGAACTATTGTCATCCTTAAATTTATATTCACCATGCATTTACGAAATAGAAAGAATTTTAATTTTAGTTTATTTACGCGGTGATGATGTTGGTTTACTCGCAACTATTTTGAAAAAAATTAAGTGTTTTCGAACGAAAGTGTACCAAAAGTGCTTCTGAACGTGTTTAGTAGTTGGGTGTGGTGAAATTCGTGCATTCCCGGTTGATTTTGGAAATCCGTATCACAAAATTGCCCACCGATTCCTTTTTTTGCCGTTCGACGACGGGTGTGCTTTCGCGAGAGTTACGTTTATTTGATCCGTTTCTTTGCACGAGTGTGTGTGTGTGTTTTTTTTTTGTAACTAGCGTAAAGGGTGATACGGTCAAAATTTGGTCAAGGGAAAACGCGTGTAAATCGGTGAAATCGTTTATTTAAAAAATCAAATTAAATTTCTTTTTCAAGTTCAATTAGTATAAAATTCAGGAAAAATATTCAGTTAGGCTTCCGCTTTTCCAAATCCGAATTGCCGGGCCTTACGCTTGACCCCTGCCATCAGATTTTGTACAGCCACCTTGTCCACCTTCTTCGCCGCAGAAAGCCAGTTTGCCTTGAACTGCTACTCGCCCTTAGCAGTTTTTTTTGGTCTTCTTTAGGTTCCGCTTGACAATAGCCCAGTATTTCTCAATTGGGCGGAGCTCTGGCGTGTTGGGAGGGTTCTTGTCCTTGGGAACCACCTGCACGTTGTTGGCGGCGTACCACTCCATGGCCTTTTTACCGTAATGGCAAGATGCCAAATCCGGCCAAAACAGTACGGAACAACCGTGTTTCTTCAGGAAAGGCAGCAGACGTTTATTCAAACACTCTTTCACGTAAATTTCTTGGTTGACAGTCCCGGAAGCTATGAAAATGCTGCTTTTCAAGCCACAGGTACAGATGGCTTGCCAAACCAGATATTTCTTTGCGAACTTTGACAGTTTCATGTGCTTGAAAACATCTGCTACCTTTCCCCTTTTGCCGTATAAAACTCCTGTCCCGGAAGCTGCTTGTAGTCGGCTTTGACGTAGGTTTCGTCGTCCATTACCACGCAGTCAAACTTCGTCAGCATCGTCGTGTACAGCCTCCGGGATCGCGCTTTGGCCGTCGTATTTTGTTTATCATCGCGATTTGGAGTCACTACCTTCTTGTAAGTCGATAGTCCGGCTCGTTTTTTGGCTCGATGCAAGGTTGTAGACGATACACCCAGCTTATTTGCGGCATCTTGGAGAGAGGGGTTAGGGTTTCGCTTGAAACTACCGGCAACTCTCTTTGTCGTCTCAGCGGCTTCCGGTTTTCGATTTCCCCCCGATCCAGACTTCCTGGCTGTCGACAAACGTTCCCCAAACACTTTAATTACATTTGTAACGGTTGATTTGGCAACTTTTAGCGATTTTGCCAACTTTGCGTGCGAGTAGCTCGGATTTTCGCGATACGCGAGCAAAATTTTGATACGCTGCTCTTCTTGCTTGGACGGCATTTTGACAACTGAAGAGTGAATTTCAAAATCTAAATAGGAGCAACATTCTACACACACACACCTTCAAAATGAGGGGTGTTCAGGTTTTTTAAATGCAAAATTGAAAGAAATACGTCAAGTTGATATTGACCAAATTTTGACCGTATCACCCTTTAAGTGTGCCTGCGATTTGCATTGAGTGTCGGAGATTGTAAGTAATCTGAAGGATGCCTCGCTGGATACGTCCAAGACTGGACGGGCAGTAGCTGGTGGCCGTGAACGGTTCCTGGGGAAAGCACTAGATGCGACCCTCCTCCCAGATGACCATGGCAATACAGGAAGTATTGGTATTGGAAGGTAATTGTTATTAGATATTTTGCAAACAGTGACAGATGGCGGACATGAAGAACCAGTGGAGGTGCCGAGCAAAGGTGTTTATCCCTGTTTAAGTGTGCCTGCGATTTGCATTGAGTGTCGGAGATTGTAAGTAATCTGAAGGATGCCTCGCTGGATACGTCCAAGACTGGACGGGCAGTAGCTGGTGGCCGTGAACGGTTCCTGGGGAAAGCACTAGATGCGACCCTCCTCCCAGATGACCATGGCAATACAGGAAGTATTGGTATTGGAAGGTAATTGTTATTAGATATTTTGCAAACAGTGACAGATGGCGGACATGAAGAACCAGTGGAGGTGCCGAGCAAAGGTGTTTATCCCTGTTTAAGTGTGCCTGCGATTTGCATTGAGTGTCGGAGATTGTAAGTAATCTGAAGGATGCCTCGCTGGATACGTCCAAGACTGGACGGGCAGTAGCTGGTGGCCGTGAACGGTTCCTGGGGAAAGCACTAGATGCGACCCTCCTCCCAGATGACCATGGCAATACAGGAAGTATTGGTATTGGAAGGTAATTGTTATTAGATATTTTGCAAACAGTGACAGATGGCGGACATGAAGAACCAGTGGAGGTGCCGAGCAAAGGTGTTTATCCTAGACAAATAGTAAGTTACAAATTCGCTGTTGTCGTTGTCGTAGGCGCCGCCGTAGTCGCTGTCGTAATCGCCGTCGTAGTCGTAGGCAGTACCGTTAGTATATTTAAAATTAACCACCAACCGCTGAAAATATGAAATATCGCGTATTTCTGTTGTTCATTACATGCCAAGTAAAATTCGAGAGCGTAATTTCATTTGAATAACTTGTTCAACTACCCGCATAAATCACAACCATACGATTACCACATTGAAAATGGTTTATCTTCCTCTGAAAACCATAATGAGAAAGGTTCAGTCAACTTTAATCAAACCATACCTAGATAAAGTTTTGACCATATGGATTAAGGTTTTCGAAGACCCAACCATACGAACAATGGGTGGTTAAGAACGTTCACCATACGGAATCTCGCTTGTTCCCATACCTTTTTAGCAGAACAACTATAGCCTTACCACATCAGAAAAGGTTCTAGTTGGATATGTGAAACTATTTCCATTAACTTTCGAATAAGGTAGTACGGTTTAGAACCAACCATTGTTGTTAACTTCCTGATATACTATGAAATGGTATAAATTACCATACTTATTGACGTTATAATAAATACTGTCGTAGCTTATCCGGAATACAGCCATCATGAGTTGTTCTTTAATTTTATTGTGATTTACAAGATTTCTTTTTGTGGATACCTCCCTTGCCCTTGGTAACATGTTTATTGATCTTAATATTAAATGAATAAATAAATGAATTTGCCCTGCAAAACAAACTCCATTCCATTTCTGGAAAATAAAAAGGCCCCGGCAAAACGAACCTGCTTGGATTTCCTTTTTGGATGATGTGAGCCGCCAGCATCGAAATCTCCTTCACATGTAAACGGCTGCTAGCCCTGAATATTTGTGTAGAAATTGCATGCGCTTTTAAGAAATATTTTATACTTTAAGCTAATATTACCAAAGATGATTTACCGAGGGTTTTAAAAATAAAATAAGGAACAAAACAACACAATGAACTTACGAGCACAGTTTCAATCAAAAGCGTTTTCTTCTGTTTGTACCAATTGTAAAAACATAAAGCAACCATAATCGAAACACGTAAGCGTTGTACAAGTTGTTTACAACTTTTATTCGTAATGTTTTGCAACAGTTCAGTATAGTTGATCAACCGTAGTAAAATTTAGCTGGAACATACCAGAAACTGTAACAGTTGAAAGTAGTGTTTCTTTAATGTTTATTACATTCCATAAACCATAACAAAACTATTTTGTGTAAAGTTAACATAGCTAGTAAGGTATCAGTGAAGTTTGAACTGTTCTAGAAATGGTATTTTTCTATGCGGGTAGGTCTTAAACAATCATAGCTTGTTATGATTACCTGAACCATGCGTAAAGAGAAAATCGAAACATTTAACGTCGCGTGAAAATGGATCTTAATAAAGCCTTAAGCTTTTAGTTTAAGGATTTCAAAGATCGTCGGTTGCAGTGGCTTCTTTACTGAGCAGAAAAACGCGGTCCCAGATCCTTTCATATTGAAAATGTATGGTTAGATCGCTTGTTTATCGTGTATTTTGTAAAACTTTTCGTTGTCGTCGGTGCCGGGTCTGAATAGTCATAAAAACTTGAGTAACGCTATAATGTGATATGGGGGGCTCGGTGGCCTTAGCACAACCGGTTTTGCTTACTGAGCAGAACATCATGAGTCTAATCTCAAGCCCATCCACATTCAAGATTCGTCAATCGTTTTATTTGTTAACATGACTACATGGTAATAACAGCAACTCGATGATTAAAAAGGAGCTCGTCTGCCTAGTGGCAAACGTTTTTGCCTACTGAGCAGAATACCGTGGGTTCAATCCCAAGCTCTTTCGCGTTATATATGATTGTTAGGACATCAATTCAGCTTATCGTTTACCAAAACTAACCCTGCTGCAAACCCAACCCAACACTTTTACCCAACATCCCAGTGATTCCTCGTGGAAGTGCAGAGGTGTTCTCGGCTTCCATCAAAGCGAGTGTTACGTCAACACATTCCTACCCCTTCCTTTCTTGACCTGTGTTCGGGCGCGGCCGGCGCTGTTATTGCCTAGTTTGAGATCACCAGTTCTTACTTATTGAGGATGATTGCTAGCCTCAAGCATCGTCTATTGGTTCTCTGTGAAATTACAGCTGGTCTGACAATAACAGAGTAGCAACCGTGGGCGGTCAATCATGCTCATGCTCATGCTCATGCTCATGCATTTACGAAATAGAAATTTATTTTCTACAAACCGCCATCGTACGAATTATGCCAAATTTGGACCCTTCAATCAAATGAAAGACACAGGCAATAAGCACTGCGAAAACAGTGACTTTACAATGACAAAAACCAAATTAAAGCAATATTTTAATTGCTCGTGTAACGTCAGCTAGTATTACTTTTTTAATTTGTTTTAAAGTTTAAAGCAAACATATTTTTTTGTAAGTCATAATGTCATAAAGTTTGACTCAAAAAACCACTAAACATCGACTTTTAGGTTTTGGGTCCAATTTTTTTCATGATGTGATAAAAAAAAATGTTTACATGTGAATTTACCCAGGAATCTAAGAAAAAAAATCGGATATAATGATATAAAACATAAATTTCTGTCGGTCTGTCTGACCCTTATTGACTCGGAAACTACTGAAACGATCGGCGTGAAAATTTGTATGCAGGGGTTTTTGGGGCAGGGAAATGTTCTTATGATGGTTCGAGACCCCTCCCCCTCTTTAGGGGAGCTCCCATACAAATGAAACAGAAATTTCTGCATAATTCGAGAACTAATCAAGCACATGGAACCAAATTTGGCATGTGGAGGTAGCCCCTTAGATAAGAGGGGGGGCTACGTACAATATAGTATGTTTTGTTTTTAATTGACCACTTTGTCAAGCAGTTTTGGCGTAACTTTCTACCAGCGATTCCACAAAACTGGCCCAACTAATTTCTATTATTTTATGAAACGCACAAATGATAGCTACTTTTCTCGTCTACACTGATTGACGACAAATAAAATAAATAAATAAATATTTATTTCAAAACACCACTTGTGATCGAGTTGTTATTACAATTAAAACCCGGCGACAGCAAAAACGACGGCAACTGTAACGCAAAATGAAGAATTTTACAAAATGAAAAGTATACCTCTGTATCTCCACGATTGTCACGGAAAAGAGAACCAGATCTAGACTCACTCCGTAAAGTGCTGCGATCCTTCAAAGCATAGTAAGCAAATGACGCGATGAATATCGAAAGCTTTTTTTGTTCTGAAACACTCGGCAACGGCATTCCTTTGCATTGCAGGTAAAAAAATCCAAACCCGAAAGCTGTTGAAAGTCTTCGAGCACGTATGTTTCGTCGTCTATTATGATACAAGACATTTTTTTGTAAAAACTGGGTGAAAACGGCTTTTTGCAGATAAATTTTGCTTATGATTTCGATTGGGCACCTTTTTTAATTTGTACGCCTTCAGTCCATGCCTCTGCTTCACTTTTTGTACATATGATTTTTATTTTCCACATTACGAACTGAAAGGTTTGGATGTTTCTCAATAATGGCTACCACCTTCTGGTCCATTTGTCGAAAGCATACTTTTCGATTTGTTCCGCCTCCAGCCTTCCGATCCACAGTTAAGCGCTGGTCAAACGATTTGCACACACTAAGGCTGTGTTCCATTTGGTGAATTTTTACGAAAATTTGACAGATGGTAAATTTTCAAATAAACCTGTTATTTCAGCAGACTTATTTCTGACAGACAAGGAATCAATTTTGACAGACGTTTTCTCGAAAATCGGCCGACCAACAACAGAGGGATTTTCGAACATCTCAATTTATTAACGAAGTGTCAAATCTAAGTTAAAATTTTCCAAATGGAACACAGCCTAAGGCTCTGAACCATTTGGTGGATTTTTAACTTTTGGTTAAAATTTGACAGATGGAAAGTTATCGATTAACCCTGCTCTCCGAGCGTGGTTATTTCTGACGGACAAGAAGTTAAATTTTGACAACCGTGGCTGAGTTCTGTTCGAAAACCGATCGATCGGTAGCATAGGGATTTTCGAACATAGAAAATATCTTTGGAAATGTCATTTTTAACCACGAGTTAAATTTAACTCGGTAAATGGTTCACAGCCTAAACACGGTACTCTTCGGCAGATTTAGCTTTTTGGCGAGATCGCGTACCGACAACGTTGGATTTTGCTGCAGTTCGTACAAAATGTGTTTGCATACTTCCACTTGAGTCGACGCCATTTTATCAAACTGAACAAGAATCAGAGATGCCAGATGATTTTTTTTTCTAAAGTCTGTATGAGTATCAAAAAATATGTCTGTATTTATCTGTACACTAGTAAAAACCACCGCACTGCTGATTACGTATTTCCCCAGGCCACTGCAAGGCCTATACCAACAGCAGCGTTTGACAGTAGGCAGCATGTCCTGGGCTCAAATCGTTTATTTTGCTGTGCTGGGCCCGCTGTCATAATATAACATGTTGCCTACGCGCCTGCCACTGGGCTGTATTTCCCACATGTATTTTGGCTATAAAATTGCTCGCCACACGTTTTCTTCTTCCTCGCATTTCAAGCTTATTGCGTATCGCATATTAGCTTTTTGCGTGCTTTCAACTTAAAGGGTGATACGGTCAAAATTTGGTCAAGGGAAAACGCGTGTAAATCGGTGAAATCGTTTATTTAAAAAATCAAATTAAATTTCTTTTTCAAGTTCAATTATTATAAAATTCAGGAAAAATATTCAGTTAGGCTTCCGCTTTTCCAAATCCGAATTGCCGGGCCTTACGCTTGACCCCTGCCATCAGATTTTGTACAGCCACCTTGTCCACCTTCTTCGCCGCAGAAAGCCAGTTTGCCTTGAACTGCTGCTCGCCCTTAGCAGTTTTTTTGGTCTTCTTTAGGTTCCGCTTGACAATAGCCCAGTATTTCTCAATTGGGCGGAGCTCTGGCGTGTTGGGAGGGTTCTTGTCCTTGGGAACCACCTGCACGTTGTTGGCGGCGTACCACTCCATGGCCTTTTTACCGTAATGGCAAGATGCCAAATCCGGCCAAAACAGTACGGAACAACCGTGTTTCTTCAGGAAAGGCAGCAGACGTTTATTCAAACACTCTTTCACGTAAATTTCTTGGTTGACAGTCCCGGAAGCTATGAAAATGCTGCTTTTCAAGCCACAGGTACAGATGGCTTGCCAAACCAGATATTTCTTTGCGAACTTTGACAGTTTCATGTGCTTGAAAACATCTGCTACCTTTCCCCTTTCTTTTGCCGTATAAAACTCCTGTCCCGGAAGCTGCTTGTAGTCGGCTTTGACGTAGGTTTCGTCGTCCATTACCACGCAGTCAAACTTCGTCAGCATCGTCGTGTACAGCCTCCGGGATCGCGCTTTGGCCGTCGTATTTTGTTTATCATCGCGATTTGGAGTCACTACCTTCTTGTAAGTCGACAGTCCGGCTCGTTTTTTGGCTCGATGCACGGTTGTAGACGATACACCCAGCTTATTTGCGGCATCTCGGAGAGAGAGGTTAGGGTTTCGCTTGAAACTACCGGCAACTCTCTTTGTCGTCTCAGCGGCTTCCGGTTTTCGATTTCCCCCCGATCCAGACTTCCTGGCTGTCGACAAACGTTCCCCAAACACTTTAATTACATTTGTAACGGTTGATTTGGCAACTTTTAGCGATTTTGCCAACTTTGCGTGCGAGTAGCTCGGATTTTCGCGATGCGCGAGCAAAATTTTGATACGCTGCTCTTCTTGCTTGGACGGCATTTTGACAACTGAAGAGTGAATTTCAAAATCTAAATAGGAGCAACATTCTACACACACACACCTTCAAAATGAGGGGTGTTCAGGTTTTTTTTAATGCAAAATTGAAAGAAATACGTCAAGTTGATATTGACCAAATTTTGACCGTATCACCCTTTAGTGTTCTGGATGCACTTCCACAGTTATCAATTGACAGATTTCGATGCCTGTACCATTTTTGCATTGGTACAATTGTGTGGCAAGTACACTCATACTCTCCCAGGGAAGTCGAGAAATTTTCCAACCCGAAAAATTCCTAGACCGGACCGGGAATCGAACCCAGCCACCTCCAGCATGGTCTTGCTTTGTAGCTGTGCCTTTACCGACTAAGCTAAGGGAGGCTCGCCACACACTGAATAAATAAGCATTATTGTACTTAAAAAGTGCGTTTATGTGTTTTTGTATTAATTTTATTTATTGTTCCTACACACAGAGTTTAGATTACCGAAGTCGTTTAAATTTTACTGTGTTTTTAAACAGCTGCGTTTTCAGCAATCAACTCAGTAGTTTTTGGAAAATTTAAAATCCCTAAAATGTCAAAATTTACCGTTTTAGTCAGTAAAAGAATTGCTGACTTTTTCAATAATTTATTTGTTTACATTATGTTTGCTGAGTTTTTCAACATTTTTAAGGAATAAATATCAATGAGCAATAAATAAAATATTTCGGATGTTTTACGATTTTTATTAGGGGACTCAGGTTTATTTGTTTAGAGGCATAATAGCAATGATGCTGTTTAAACTAATCTTAAGCTTAAACGCTTAATACTTCCTCGTGGTTCAGCCGGCTGGTTGCTTTATTGGACTGCCAGATTGCGTGCCTAAGTCTTGAGCACTGCTACACACAATTGAAATTTTTGCTGCAAATTCAATGGAATATCTGGAAGTCGATACAGGAGTGCAGGAACTGCCCGATTTCGTGAATGATTCTGCACTCCTGCGTTGACTTCCAGTCGTTTAACTAATTTTCACAAACATGTTGCTGTTTTCACAAACAAATTTCTGAAGTCAAATGCGCGAGGTGGAACGGAGGAGAATTACGTAAAGGAATCCAATTTACTAGTGTGATCAGTAATTTTGGAATTTCGTTTGATGACTGTTTCAGTAAAACATAATCAGTACTGTAAACACCGACATGATTGATCATACAAATTACGAAGACATTCCTGATCAAAGCACAAAACTGACATCTGCCGCCGTTTTCGCGGAAAATATTTATCCTAGCCACGAACACGCGTATAAAATTTATGAGTTGGTTCGTGTCTAATCTATTTCGGACAAATTATTTATTACTAGATAAAACATTTCTGTGGTTTTGACAGATAGATCCTCTGCACATTTGAATCGGCCGTTATGGATTCTCCATCAAGAGTTAAGTTTATGTTTCATGTCGGTTTGTCGGTGCTGAAAACTCGAGTTTTAGTCATTACCGCATTCAGTAGTTTCTTGCAAAAACTAATGAACGTCAGTAATTTTAGCTGAATGTTCGGTAGTTTTTGTGATTTACAGTTCGAGAACTGTAAAAAAATACCGAACAAGTAAACCGTGATTAAGTGCGTGAGTTTACATTCAAATTTACCTCATATATTTTTTATTCGACGATCAATATTTCTGCGTGAATCATCACATTCGAGGCGTTGACATGGACATGGCAGACGGGCTTATTGGTCGCTATCACATTCGGGTCAAAACAAAAAAGTATACACAGAAATTCAAAACAACCCAAAATTAAGTTCTTTTCACTCATCTCCCATGTTCCGTACGATAAGCCAAATTTGGGTAAACCGGCTCAAAGTAGTTTGCATTTAAGCACGGCAAAAAAAAATACCCATCGCTAAGTTATTTTCAATTTTTTCTACCCAAAATTAAGTTCAATAAACTCAAATTTGGGTATATCGCATATTACTCAATTTTGGCTTCTTGTACGGAACTAGACGGTTGAGTCGAATCTTTCGTTCTATTTTTGACAACAATGGCGAGAGGAAATGAAACGGACAGAGGTCAAATAACTCAAATTTGAGTTTAAAAAACCCAAGCGGTGGGTAGTTTTGTTTTTCTGTGTACAAGCCGTTTGCTGTATCATCTCTTAGATTTGTCTATGGTCAACTCATACATTTTGTTTAAACGTGTGCACAAGACATACCCATCCTCAGCGGCGCCGGTGGTGTAGTTATAAGCGTGATTGCCTCTCACCCCTGATCTCTCTGGTCCCCGGTTCATGAGTTGATGGGGAGGGAGGGTCCAGGAGTGGGAGCTGCCTCCCTGGCATCGGTGCTCAGCACGGAAAACAAGATCGACGGAAAACAAATCAAGAAAAAAAAAGACCCATCCTCAGCATGTTATTCAGCTACCTAATTTTCGAGCAGAAGTTGCGAAAACCACGAGCACCTATAAAGCTCCAATCTCAAGGCCGCAGGGCGTCCATGTATGATCGCTACAAAAAAAGCATCCATTTTGAAGCAAACGTGTCTTCCATCCTCTGATATCAGATATGATTTAATGGGTCACTTCCCCGAATGTCGACCCCGTTCCGAAAAGAGAACCTGCAAAAATCCGCGATGCAAATAAGAAACATAAATGAAATGTCTCAAATGCAACATACATCTGTTCCTACAGGTAAATCATAACTGTTTCTATACCTTCCATCACAATGAATAACAACTCCGCCTTTAGGTGGTCTATTAATTTTGATGTACAAATAGTTTACTTGTACCTATTTTGAACTGTAAATATATTTTTCGTTTTTATCATCATAAAAAGAACCTAGAATAGTTTTTTCAAGTAAAAGTTTTTTTGATTTTTGTTTCGCCCAGATGTTTATTGCAATTCGTACACCGACAAACCGACATGAATGACCATAGCAAAACCAATAAAATTTCTGATCAAAGCACACTACTGACATCTGGCTCCGTGTTCGCGGGAATTATTTAGCTAAGCGATGAAGCCGCATGCAAAAGTTATGAATTAGTTCGTGTCTGATCTATTCTGAACAAATTATTTTTCTAGATCAAAATATCTTATGGTTTTGACAGTTCGGATCACTGCACATTTCAAGAGCCACATGTGAAAAGGGCATACAAGCTTTTTGTAAACAAACCTTTGTAGGCCCTCTTCTTGCCAACCGAGGGTCGCCCACGCAAACTAATAACATCATCGGGAAGGGAAAAGCTTCCCCTATCCGGTGATGTTGATGGTTTGCGTTGGTGTCATATGCGTGGCGAGAGAAGGGCATAAGAAGGTTTGTTTACAAAAAGCTTGTATGCCCTTTTCACATGTTGTTCTTGATTTAAATCGGCCGTTTACGATTTTCGGGCATCATTCAAAATTAAGTGTCATGTCGCTTTGTCGGTGATATGTATGTCTTTACTGAAGTTTGAAAAAGGTCATTAATGTTCTGAGATCTTGGTAAAATTGAGGTAATAAAAAAAATGGAACTTGGAAGAGTTTGAGAACCTACAGATAAATCAATCTATACAAATTCAATGTAACATATTCAAGAGAGGGCGGGGTCTCCTACTACTACTGCCACGTTTTCAACTACCCCGTGTGGTTGAGATGTGCTCGTTCGATAAGCAACCATCATATACATTGCATTGTGCGCCCTTGACGACGATCTCGTTTTGGCGCCATTCAATCTTGCCATCACGCTGTGCAACATTATCCATGGCGTTAGAATCCTGCTGTTCGCTTGAAGAGTATAATCTTCTGAAGGTGGATGCGTGCTGAATAAATAAAGACCAGAAGCTGACTGAACACATCTTTTACATTTACGGTTTTTGCAAAATCCTTGTTTTTAATTCGGCATTGGTGTCGTTAGCTTTTTGCTATGCCATTGATTGTTGCATTCAGGGGCCTGACACGCCGCCTTCTTTTCGTAGCCAGCATAGGTGGCATTCATAAGATTTGGTAACTATACCTATACTAGGTGGAGCAGAATCTGTGCATGAAGTGATTGGAATTGCATCATCATTATTTCCATTATTTGTAACCATTCTTACATGCATGGGAACTAGCATGTGATGTCAACAATCAATAAAACTCACAATACACATATAGCTGTTTATTTGCTCAAACAAAGATAAGTAATTGCATCATACGAATTCATATCACATCGAAATATTTACATCCAAACAAACTGACTTCCTATTTATCAAAATGTGGCTCGTTCCAATGCGGTCAGCTGTTGAATTAGTCTGTCCTCTTTGGCCTTCCGCATCGTGTAGCTTTTCCTGGATTCGATAAAATTATTCAAAAAAGAACCTACATCGCTGTCTCCCGCGAGAAATTTGTGAGCTTCCTCATCGCTGCGGGTATCAGCTGCCGAGACGGCAATTTGCAAGAGCTCTTTTATGTGTTGCGGTGAAAAGTCCTCCGATTTTTTCTGATATTTTTGGTTGGAAGCATCGTACCTATCTCCAAGCTCCTTGAATTCAAGGTACATATCCTCCAGTTTTGATTTCTCTTCCTCTATCAGCTTCTTCTTGGCAAGATTATCCGTTGCAATTGCTTCAATTTGGCTCATTAGCTGATCCATTTCGTTGCTTTGGTTCTGGACAAAGCCCAACTTTTCGATAAAAATCTCCAGATAATCTTCATCGCAATTCAATCGGCTCAAATCTTCAAGACTGAGTGCTTGTAGTCCGAATACATCTTGTTCAACAGTAACGGGTGAAGCAATAATACGACGATCCGGTGCTTTGGGCTCTTGGCTGTTGCCATTGTGGCTTTGTTGTGGCGTGCTGGAAGTTTCATTGAGCAACAAAGGAGGATGCTTTTCGAATTCACGGCTGATGGCTTGCACCACTCGGCCTAGATCGGAATGGATGGTGTACTAAAAGTGCATGATTTAGTATCTACATGATCAATCTGTTGAAATTCAACTCACATTCAAAATTCCGGGGGCATTTTCAATTTCCCCCGTGCTGGAGTTCACCCACGGATGATTGAGTATTGGGCTCACTATCAACTTGGGCTTTTCGTTGGGAAAGTTGGCTCCAAGAATTATATTGATCGCTATCTCCCGTCCACCGGAGTCGAAATTTACAAGATACTCTTCGTTTTCCTTGACTTCTTGGACACTGCAATGTTTTCGGGAGGTTTATTAAACTTAATTACTGGCTGGCTGTTTACTAGAATACTTACTTCAAATTAAATATTTTAAGAGTGTCGATTTGCCTTTTCCGCATTATTTAATAAAAAAATTGATGGAACTGAAATCAGCAGCGACTAAATTTATTATTAAATTAAATCAGAAAACCTACATCTGCACCGAACATCGAACAGAGAATACGAGAGAGACGAAAATGCCTAACCAAAACAAAAACAACTTGTGAAACATATCTAACGTCAAAATGTGGGGGAGCGTTCGCAACTTTCATTGGGTTACAAAATTTGGCATAAAGAGTTTTTGAATGATATCAATTCAGTGCTAACATTTGAAAACGGCGCAAAAGCCATTTGTAAACAAATGGTTTGTGGGCCCTTTACTCGCTACCCGAAGAACACCCACGCAAACCAACAGCATCGTCAGGAAGGGGAAAAAATTTCCCCTACCCGATGTTGCTGTTGTGTCGCGTGGGTGTACTTCGAGTAGTGAGTAAAGGGCCCACAAACCATTTGTTTACAAATGGCTTTTGTGCCGTTTTCAAATGTTAGCACTGAATTATTATTCAAAAGTTCTTATTCCCGGATGGTTTTTTTTGCCCGTATTACTTAAAATTATCGGTAAACAATGATCGGTATTTTAACCGATAAAAATCGTTAAGTTTTATCTTAAATAGGCTATTTTTTATTATTAATTAGGACATTTTTAACGTTAATTATGATTACCGATAATTTAGGTATCTGCACTTTCTTCGATTATTGGTAATTTTTACCGATATCTAGGTATTCTTTACCGACTTTTAAGTATGTGCATCTTAGCGTGTATATATTTGAGATTTGGCAGTAATAATTCTGACCGGATATGTTAACCTTATCAGCAATCAAACGGTGATAAAATATCTGGAAAAAATAATACAGATTAAAAAGCCATCCAAAAATAACGATTCCTCACTGTAAGAACTCCCGCATAACATCTATAAACTTGTGTACACAAAACTTGTAAGGCTCTTCTCGCTCATGCAAACCAAGACAACTATCGGAAAGAGAAGAATTTCCATTACCTGATGGCGTTGATGGTTTGAGTGCACTCAATAATAAATGATATCAAAAAAGCTTAAACAGTATCCAAATTCCCACATCACCTTATTGAGTTCGAGCCAATAATACTTCAGCAGTAGTCATGCATGATTAAATTCGAAATAATCACTTGTGATAAAAATTTATGTGGTCAGTATTAAATTTAATTATTTTAGAATATTAATATAGGGGAAATGTATGTAATGTCGGCCTTAGTGTCCCTAATTTGGGCCCATACATAAATTCAGCAATCGACTAAATTTTCAATAGCAACCAAAAATATCCATTAGTACCGTCCCAATGACGCGTTCATCTAGATACAATTGATAAATAGCAGATTTTTAGCGATGGGCCCAATCTTAGATCCATAGGCCAACATTAGAGCCATTTCCCCTATAATCAAAAATCATTAACAATACATTTTAATGTACTCGAAATTCAACAGTGGAAATAATTGTTATTTCGTTGTTTTAATTATATTTTTTTTTCGGGGGTTCTTCGGTAAACTACCCATAATCGCATATCAGTCGCATCTTTGCTTGATTTCCTATCCATATGGGACTGATATTCGATTATGGGCAGTAAAGGGCTTTTCTAGTTTTGTATGCAAACGTTTTTAGGCCCTTTTCAAATGTTACGAGAGAATTTTGCTATAATTGGAGATTGGAGTACGTTCTCATTACCCGGTACTGAAAATCACTGAAAATTTAATGTTTTCTGACGTTTGAACGTCAACGAGAAAATACATAAAACATGAAGAGAAAAACCAAAACAAACCGCGCGAATGATATTATCGGTTAATTTGTGCATCGTCGTCAAATGTGCAGTTGTGTGCAGTGCTGATAAACAATGTAAATTAAAGTAGAATGATTTGATAATGTTATTCAATCAAAACAGTGCATTTTATATAATTGCTTTGCTGAGTGCATTACATTTGGTTAATAGACAATTTTTGCTGTTTTGTGCGTAGAAAACGGAACAAACCGCTTGATGCTTTCTGTGCTTCGTTCTTTGCAGCCACCCATCAAAAGTTTCGTCAAAGCCAGTAGTGGAAGTGCCAGCAGGATGTTCTCGCCGAGCCCAGGAAAACCAAAAACCTATCCAACTACGTTGGAAGGATTTGGCTATGGCTTCAATGAAGGTCGTTTGGGTTGTGCATTTGAGTGTGAGTACAAAGTGAATAATGTTTGGTTTTATTTTTAGAGGGAAAGCTGAGGCAGATGGACAAGGAAACGGGGAAGTTGACCGATAAAGGTTTCGATTTTAACATCTACACTTCGGCACAGGAAAATCAGGTCCACTACGAAGCACTGGGCGAGACGATTACAGATGCCATTTATGAAAAGTTGGAAAAGGACGTTGGACTGAAGAAGCTGTTCTTGCCGGATGATGTGCCACAAGAGGAGGCAACGTTTATTTTCAGCACCACGCAAAAGTTGAACAAACCGAAAAAGCTGCTGGTTTTGATTCATGGTAGTGGAGTTGTTCGGGCCGGGCAGTGGGCCAGAAGGTGAGTGATGGATGTGCATTTCTCGTCAAACTATCTTATACAGTAATGACCCGATTTTGCCAGCTCTCTTTGAAAAATCTTTTCTCATGCTATTCGAAACCCATGCGCTTTTTTAGTGATCTTATTATACCTTAGATTTTGGTATTACAGTTATGTGGAATTATTGAAAGATAAAAGTCTGATACACGGAGGCGCTGGCAAAATCGGGTCATTACTGTATGACGCCATTGACTATTAGCGAATTCGTTTATTATTCAGTTCCAACCTGGATCGGGTATCAAGATTGGGTCTGTTTGTTTTCTGACAAACGTCAGTTTGATCGTTTGTTTTTAAAACCCAGCTCAGGTTGAGGTTCGCACTGACAAAAAGTTCGGTTTCGCACTGGGTTGGAACTGGTTCCAACCCCGATAATAAACGAATTCACTATATGATTGTCATTGATGTACCGTAAAGAGCCATAATTCTGCGCAGTTTTGAAAAAAAAAAAAATCAAAAATAGTAATGGTTGGTTTGTTGCTCCAAAAAATGCGAAAATCAAGAGCCACATATGAAAAGGGTATACAAGCTTTTTGTAAACAAACCTTTGTAGGTTATTTCCACGCCAACCGAGGATCGCTCACGCAAACCAATAACATCATCGAGAAGGGAAAAGTTTCCTCTACCCGGTGATGTTGATAGTTTGCGTTGGTGTCATATGGGTGGCGAGAAAAGGCATAAGAAAGTTTGTTTACAAAAAGCTTGTATGCCCTTTTCACATGTTGTCCTTGAAATGTGAGATAAAAGTACACGTTCACGTCAAACTATTTTGTTGTCTTCGGAGAACTTTTTTCTCGCTTCATAAGGAATAAGTGCATCCAAGACAACACAACGATTTGACGTAAATGTGCACTTTTATCTCCGACGTCCTGCTTACGGCAAGGAATCGAACGACTGTTCTCCCTGGAAATCACAGATACATCAGGCAATAACTGACCATCGTCGAGTCTGAATGACTACTTGCCATAGTGAGCGGGTTGGAAGACCCCTTTCCACATCCGACAGCAGTTCCGGAACGACTATGACGAACGAAGGCTGCTGATGGTAGGACTGAGACGGAGAGATTGGGGGCTTCCATCAGACTTTCTACGGCGCGTTCCGTGTTCCCAGGAGTGAGAGTTACAGATCATCACAATTACTACCACAGTCCGAATAGCTGAAATTTAATCTGTATCAGGCAGTGAATGGTCAATATATTGATTATACTTGCCTGTAGAAGCAAACATTAAGATTCCTGATCCATATCCAGCCCCAGGTCCAGGACGACTATGCTGAGCGCTGGCAGGAATAGGCAAGATTGGATTGGAGCTTAGAAGGGGTCTATTGTGCATCCCGGAGATAAATTAGGATTGTTCGAACAGTAAAGTGGATGTTGTAAAATAGCAGTATCAGAAGTGCCTCTCAACTGGAAACGGGCAAATGACTGTAATTAATGTAGCACACTTGCCTGAAGACGATAGTTGAGAGACCCCACCACCGGACTCGATCGCAGAGGCAGAACGACTCTGATGACAGGAAATAGAACGACTTTGATGGCGACTGGATCGAGTGGTTCGAGGTCTCCCATAATGCGACAGGCACTACGTTCTGGTTTACAGCGTCTCAATTCACAATTCACGGTATCCAATTCTGAATCAGCGTACTGGGTCTAGTCCGGAGATGGGAGTTGAGAACTCGGAAGGTCCCGGAATAGGAGAGATCGTGATGGTAGGCGTGTTCACACGAGGCATCCACATGTTATTGAACCGTCTTCAAATTCACGAAACAATATTCCTTTCGACCATACATACGATGTGAGAGCAACTTTGCGACTTTCAGCCAGAGGCTGGTTCATCTCTTATAAACTTTGCGTAGTTTGGGAGCCAATCCGACTTTGTACCAGATGAAGCTCATTCGGCTGATGTTGGATCCTTTTTTGACTAGCGGCACAACCTTAATTGGATCCTCGCACTGTACACAACCTTTGACCAGCTTCTCGATTGATTCCGATTTCACGCAAGGATGTATACTAGAAAGGTACAGTCAAAACAGTTCGGTGGGTACAGTAAGGACCTCGGTAAAGACATTGTCATCCGTTACTGCTTTAGTACCAACAAGTGGTTTGCTGGTGAGCAAGTCTTCATCGCGGTGCCGTTTTAATGGCGGTTGACGCATGCGATCGCCGGAATCAAGTGACCAAGTGTGTCGGAGTTTTCAATGCGATTCTTTTCGAGCTGAGCGATCTGCCGTCCTTGCTTAGCCATGTCCTTCCTAAGCTCAGCGTGTGGGATTTCCTGTATCTCGGTGATAGAATTAATCGCACTACCAAACGACGAAACAGCAGTTTTTAACCAAGCACATTTCATCAGCTTCGCGCATTCGTTGCACATCCGAAAGAAGTTCGGGATAATGTGGACAATATTCAGAATAGCCTTGTTCAACTTTCTGCCGCTGCACTTCAGGCGAATCATCCTGTCGCAAAACGCCGTGAGACGGATTCTTCATCGCCTTTAACTGGCTTAACGCATTGGTGACAGGCGAAAGCCATTCTGGCTCAGTTTCCAAATGTAACAGCGGTGGAGATGCTTTTAATAGGCAAGGATGAGTTGAATTCTGAAGCGCGTCTGATATCGACAATTCGACAGTGAGCATGCATAAGGGCCTAACTGCGATGATCGATTCTCTTCACCGATACAAAGCTAAGCGTTCTGGACGCTTTGTCGACGACATACGATATATGGTTTGAGTATGTCAGCTTTGAGTCTAGAAAAACGCCTAAGTCTTTCACGCAGTGCACCCGTTCGATAGTCGTGCCTAGTAGTTTGTAGTTGAAAATAATCGGTTGTTTCTTGCGTGAGAAAGTAATAACTGTACACTTAGCTGGGTTGACCACCAGTCGGTTTAGACTACACCAGTCAGCAAAGATGTCAATCTGATTTTGGAGAGAACGGCAGTCGACGAGTGAGCGGATGCGCAGAAAAACTTTCAGATCATCTGCAAACGATAATCGTGGCTCTGTGATAACATGGTGAACGTCGTCGAAGTAGAGGAGAAATACTTTGCGCAGAAGCTTGCTGAGCGACAAGCACCCAAAGTTACTGTCAATTGGCGCTCCGTGAGGTATGAACGAAACCATCTAAAAAGATTTCCATTTCGTGGTTCAGCTTATCGAAGGCTGCCGTAAGATCTGTGTAGATAACGTCCGTTTGGGTCCGAGCAATCCAACTGTCTGTGATGTAAGACGTTAGACACAGCAGGTTCGTAGAATGTGGAATGCCCAGTTATGAATCCGTGTTGATATGTACTTAGATATTGCTTGCAATGCGCATTTAGGGACTCGTATGACAACCAATTCAAAAAGTTTTGATACAGCACTCAGCGACGTGATTCCCCGGTAGTTGTTTACGTCGCGTTTGCTTCCCTTTTTATGAACAGGAAACATATCCGCAGTCTTCCAGCAAGACGCTGATGCCTCTGGAAAAAGAGAGCTGGAATATGCGGCGCAGTGGATCTAAAAGACAAGTGATGTTATTTTTAAGAATAATCGACGGAACACTATCGGGTCCAGCCTTAGTTGAAGTCTTAAGTTTAGATGCTGCTCTAGAAATCGTATCTGTAGTGGCTTCGACCATGCTGAGCGTTTGGTTGATCAAAGGAACATAACTGGCCGCGGAAGTAATGATATTAGCGGAGAGTTGCTCGTCTTCAAACACACTAGCAAATTTGGCTGAGAACAGGTTGCAAATGTCTTGTTGATTTCCAGCAGTTTCACCATTAAAAATCATGGAAGAGGGTAAGCCGACATCCCTGCGTTGCTCATTTACGAAGTTCCAGAAGGATTTCGGGTGTGATTTTAGCCGCCGTTGAATCCTCCTTTGATAGCGTTGAAAACAGAGACGACTAACCGCTTATACTCGTGGTTGAGTCTGACATAGTAGCATTTCAGCGGCAGTGTGCGGAGTTTAGTAAATCTTCTGAGAGCAGCCTTCTTAGTTCTTTTCAACGAGCGAAGATGTTTCGTCATCCACGGGACGCGAGAGTCGATATGGATGATCTTTTTGGAAACGTGTCTGTCAATGACATATGCCAAGACGTGAGAAAAGGTTTGTGCAGCAATGTTGACGTCTACAGGATCTAGAATATGCTCCCAATCTAGGTTAGACAGCACATGGACGATACTGCGATGGTCAGCTCTACGGAAGTCATATGACAGCGTTTGGAGTGCTGGTGAAATCATGGACAATATTATTTTCGATCACGATAACTAAAGCAGGGTGATGATGCACTTCCTTGACTAAAGGTTCGGATGCCGTGGAGAGGAAAGGAGCTGTATCACGAGCACTCACAAAGCAGAGATCCAGGGTGCGGTTGTTTTCATTCAACAGGCCATTGATTTGTGACAGATATCCATCTTATAAGATGTTGCCTCTTTACCCAATTCAAAGACGAGTACACGGATGGATTTGAGTTCACTCACTCGAGAAAAAGTTGCACAAGCTGCGGGCAATGTTTCCGAATCCCTGATTGGAGGATCTGCCAAATGTTTGTTAAAGATAGTATTGATTAATAGTAAAACCAACCGGTGGCTCACTACTTGACCAATAGGCTCCCAAGCAAATCGATTAACGTACCCCATTCTAGTCACAATTCTAGTACTACACAATGTTTGTTTTGATTCGCTATGAAAGTTTGACAGATAAATGAGGGGTTCGTAGATTTTCCTACGTTTCGAGGGGTGCATCAATTAGCTTGGGACCGAAGATAAAACCAGAGCTGAGTCAAAAAGCTGAGCACGTTTCTTCGGAAGCTACTAGTCTAAGAGTTACCTCTATGGTAAAACAGCCTGTCATTCGTGATCGGGATAAGGATAAAACGGTTGGAGCTGAATAATGAACATTTATTGTGGTAAATTCTATAGGGGACTAGGAATAGGGGCCTCATAGCCTAGTCAGTAAAGGCACGGTATTACCAAGCCGGAGGCGGCGGGTTCGATTCCCAATCCGGTCGAGGGAATCTTTCGGGTTGGAAATTTTTTCGACTTCCCTGGGCATAGAATATCATTGTGCTTGCCACACAATATTCAAATTCATGCATTGGTATTGGCATCGAAAGCTCTAAATTAATAACTGTGGAAGTGCATTTAGAACACTAAGTTGAGAGCACGCAATAAGCTAATATGCGCTAAGAAATAATCTTGAAAATGCGAATAAGAAGAAGAAGATGTGGTAAATTCCAACCAGTATTATCCTCGTATTAAATCTCGATCAAGAATATTAAGCTGCTTTGACGTCGACATCAAAGTTGATCAACACGAGTTTAAGCAAACATTTGGCTGGCAGATCATCAAAACAGGGTCGGAATCAGAAGTTAATTCGAGGTGGAGCTTACTGCCATTAGTGTTCATGATTAGTTAACATTGCCCGCAGCTTGTGTCACTTTTTCTCGAGTGAGTGAACTCAAATCCATCAGTGTACTCGTCTATTGGTCAATAACACAACAGTAAACACTACAATATGTCCTATTTGGTAACTTTTTCGCTGTTTTCACAACACGATACTTGCGTTAATTCCGACATCCGCGTAAAAAATCGCGTAAAAAAAAACCGTGTAAAAACCGCGTAAAAAGCGACTCCATTGTGTAACGATAAACCGCGTAAATTCCGATATCCGCGTAAATTCCAGGCTGGTAGCGAGTCACTTTTTTAGTGACTTGCACACTGAGATTATTTTACCGAAATCTCAACAGCTCAACTTTCGGTAAACAGTTCGGTGTCCTGTTCGTATCCGGGTCCTCCCCTGGGTAGGCTCGTGTCCGTCCAGGTTCTGGTACATTAACTTATATCTATGCATGGTAATTATACTTTACAACTCACCTAAATGTCGATAATGCTGAAACTATATGAATGTTAGGTGTGTGCTGCAATGGAGTAATAATTGAAGGAAATGAGGTTCTTATGTGGCTGATAGGTAATTCTAAAATAGGTAAATCATGCAAGCACACACCTTTTACAATTCTTATCCTACTTACCAGTTCCGTCCAGTATAAATTGGTTGTTTCCAAATGGCCTAATCCTTTCTGACTGCTTACTCTCTTACGTTTTCTCGCTTTTTTCCTTCTTCCTATTGAAAATCTGGCCGTGTTCCCATTTGTTCTCAGGTAGATAATATTGGTACATGAGGGGAAGAAAGAAATAGAACAAGTTAAGTGTGAGCCGCATGCGTTCGTTAGTCGTTTGGGTCATGGTGTTGTGTTCCCTATATTATTTGCCTCTAAAGGGTGATACGGTCAAAATTTGGTCAAGGGAAAACGCGTGTAAATCGGTGAAATCGTTTATTTAAAAAATCAAATTAAATTTCTTTTTCAAGTTCAATTAGTATAAAATTCAGGAAAAATATTCAGTTAGGCTTCCGCTTTTCCAAATCCGAATTGCCGGGCCTTACGCTTGACCCCTGCCATCAGATTTTGTACAGCCACCTTGTCCACTTTCTTCGCCGCAGAAAGCCAGTTTGCCTTGAACTGCTGCTCGCCCTTAGCAGTTTTTTTGGTCTTCTTTAGGTTCCGCTTGACAATAGCCCAGTATTTCTCAATTGGGCGGAGCTCTGGCGTGTTGGGAGGGTTCTTGTCCTTGGGAACCACCTGCACGTTGTTGGCGGCGTACCACTCCATGGCCTTTTTACCGTAATGGCAAGATGCCAAATCCGGCCAAAACAGTACGGAACAACCGTGTTTCTTCAGGAAAGGCAGCAGACGTTTATTCAAACACTCTTTCACGTAAATTTCTTGGTTGACAGTCCCGGAAGCTATGAAAATGCTGCTTTTCAAGCCACAGATACAGATGGCTTGCCAAACCAGATATTTCTTTGCGAACTTTGACAGTTTCATGTGCTTGAAAACATCTGCTACCTTTCCCCTTCCTTTTGCCGTATAAAACTCCTGTCCCGGAAGCTGCTTGTAGTCGGCTTTGACGTAGGTTTCGTCGTCCATTACCACGCAGTCAAACTTCGTCAGCATCGTCGTGTACAGCCTCCGGGATCGCGCTTTGGCCGTCGTATTTTGTTTATCATCGTGATTTGGAGTCACTACCTTCTTGTAAGTCGATAGTCCGGCTCGTTTTTTGGCTCGATGCACGGTTGTAGACGATACACCCAGCTTATTTGCGGCATCTCGGAGAGAGAGGTTAGGGTTTCGCTTGAAACTACCGGCAACTCTCTTTGTCGTCTCAGCGGCTTTCGGTTTTCGATTTCCCCCCGATCCAGACTGTCGACAAACGTTCCCCAAACACTTTAATTACATTTGTAACGGTTGATTTGGCAACTTTTAGCGATTTTGCCAACTTTGCGTGCGAGTAGCTCGGATTTTCGCGATGCGCGAGCAAAATTTTGATACGCTGCTCTTCTTGCTTGGACGGCATTTTGACAACTGAAGAGTGAATTACAAAATCAAAATAGGAGCAACATTCTACACACACACACCTTCAAAATGAGGGGTGTTCAGGTTTTTTAAATGCAAAATTGAAAGAAATACGTCAAGTTGATATTGACCAAATTTTGACCGTATCACCCTTTATTCAGCTCTTAGATCACCCTCTCTCCCCAAACTATTGTGGATGAGAAAAAGAACTCATATTTGGTAAACTCTCGTGAGCTGCAATGCATAAGATATGAATAACAAACAAATCTAGAACGGGGCTTAAACATATAACATTTTCTAAGACTGATCATGATTAATATAGTATGAATAATGAGAATTGTATGAAGAAAAGACGATCCCAAAAGAAAGCTCCGTAGCAATAAAACTATTACTCTGTGCTAATATGAGTTATTTCAAAATGGGCATCCATACTCAGAAACTATACCCGACCTTAACAAACTGTACCGAAATCAGAACAGCTAAACTACTCGGCAAGATTTTGGCATTTCTATTTAATTGTATTAAGCTATCTCACAGAGACCAGACGTCCAAGTTCGATCAGAAACTTGTGTAAAGTTAAGTGGAAACGTTGCCGTTACGTAGCGCTAGCATCTCCTGATTTCCTCTATAAATTTATCACTTTCGACCAATTTGGTAAATTATCTGCTAAATTATCTGCTGAAAATTGCCACTTGGCGCTACCAGCACTTAGTGTCTATTGTAAGTTTTGCAACGCCAGCGCCATCATGTTGTCAAAGAGGATTTTTAAGTGGGGAAGTCGCCGTTAGTGGCGCTTAAGTCGAATAGGAATATTTACACAAGTTTTTAGAGAAATTTTTGAGCCTCAAAGTCTGTTCTCTGTGGCTATCTTATATCGAGCTCTTTTCAATAATTGCAACATGTGAATAATGCAGAACAAGTTTAAAATTGTTCTAGAGCCAAATTGGTTTTGAAGGAAGGTCAAACTACAAACGAACAGCTCAGCTGCTCTGCACCCTATGAAAATTATGCTTTCCCAATATGGTACATTCTCTCACTATAAACCTGTCATTTCTAGCCTATCTGAACTATTTAATAGCTGGAAACCATAACATGGGTTACGCTCCTCTCAAGCGGGCCCTCCGCATCCTATCTCTGTCTTATCTCAAATGCCAATGGTTTGAATGTATCAATATATACATTGGAAATGACGTTCAATCAAATAAACCCATACCCCACTCACTTGGCCAGGCTTTAGAATCGTCCAGTGGGCAGTGCTCTCTACACTACAAGTTCCCTTTCTTTCAAATTTACCCGAAATTTTATATTTTACCCCTTTGTTGATTTATAACAATGAAACATTAGGACAGAGCACGGATTTGAGGTTACTAGAGTATTAAATAATCTAGGTCCTATTTAGGAATATATCTGAAAAATCCAAATTTGGCCAACGCCCACTTTTAATGAAGTTCTATTGTTCTCAGAAACGCTAAATCTAGAGATCTTTGGGGAATTCCAGAGATCTTAAGGGGGGGAAGTCCCCGAAACTTTAGCCCAGACTATTGAATTGGTTTAAACATTTATAAGCGTGAGTTTAGACAAATTCAGGATAGTTCCATGAGATGCTTAAATAAAATCGAGAACCCTTAAGATGTTCCGAGAGATTCAGTATAGAGACCTTCAGACAATTTATGATAACTTCAGAAATATTTCAGAAACTTTACAGAATTCCAGAGAATTTCAGGGAAGTTTAACTGTGTTTACGAGAATTCCATTTATTTTAAAGCAAAACCGAGATCTTCCTTAGAGTTGAGAGTTTTAGGGAAGCTTCGAGAACATCAAGACGGCAAGACAGATGAGAGAACTAAAGGGGGCAGTTCAAATTCAAGGAAATTGCAGAAATCGAAATTTCCGGAAACTTCGGTTCGCTCAGAGCAATTTTCTCGAACGCAATACAAATTATATGAACATCCGGAAAATGTGAGAGTATTTCAAGGGTGTTATATCATGGAAATTTCAAGATCTAAAGAAAATTCGAAAATTTAGCTAAGTTGATTAGAGAACATCAACGAAGTTCCATTAATTAAAATAAAAAGGCGAGAAATTTTAGGAAGCACCGATATTTTCAATAAATTTCAGAGAAATTCTTAGAAATTTAGATATTTTTAGATTGTTTCATTATATTCAGTGAAGTTCCGAGTACTTTGAGGACGATCAGATAACATCAGAAAAATCACTTTACCTTAGGGAAATTAGCAGCGACTTACTAGGAATTTACTTAGAATTATGGGATATTCCGTGAATTCTATGATTGATCCAAAAACTTAAGAAGCTTCAGAGAATTATAAATATATATCAGAAAATTTACCGAAACATTTGATCAATTTAAATAAATTAAGATATTTATTGAAAATTACTTGCCGGGAAAATTAGTGATTTAAGGCAAAGTTCCGTGAGCGTTTATAAACTTTATTAAACTTAAGGGCAATTAAATCAATTTCAGTAAAATGATGGGTTTAAAAAAAACTAAGACAGGGCAGTCTAGAGAATTTAAAGAAAATTGAGAAATATTTTTGGCAGTTTTAAAAACATCAGGAAACTCTGGACTATTGAAGAAGTTATGAATTAGTTTCGATAATTTGAACTTCAGACAAGTCTTGAGAACTTCAGTGAAAATCATAGAACTGTATTAATTATTTAGAATGGGGAAGCCTAAAGAAGTTCCTGAAATTTCAGAATAACTTCGAAAAATTCACAGAAACATTTCGAGAACTTCAAAGTCTATGGAACTTAAGGGAAGATCCGAGAACTTTAGGAACTTTTATGGACATTTTGGGAGCATCTCAAATAAGTTTAGCAAAGCTCCAAAAACAAAGGGAATTTCAGGGGAGTTCAGTTCAATTAGTTTCTCTAAATTAGCGGGAAATTTCAAGAAGTTCTCAGATTTTCAGAGAACTTTAGAGATAACAAACAAGCTTAAGCATTTTTAGAACAGTTCAATTAAATTCATGAAAGTACAACAAAGATATTGATCTCGCTAATAAAATTCTAAACAAAAAAAAAACTGCAAGAAAGAACATATATCCTCAGAGCAGAGGTATTCCAGAGCAGGGAAATTACATAAATTTTAAAAAAGTTTCGAGAAGTTCAGTGAATTGTTAAAACTTTAGAGAAGATTCATGATCGTTAAAAAAATTGTGGGAACTTTAGGAAGTCCAAAAAAGTTCAGAGAAGTTAAAAAAAATATTGCGAGCATCAGGTTAGTTTCTCAAACTACAAAAGAATTTCAATGCAGTTTAATTAAATTCAGGAATATTTTGGGGACTGGGGAAATGGGGTAGTTAACCCTAGGTGTGTCTTTAAGAAGAGCTGAAATAAAAAAATATCTGACTTGAAACAATTTCAAAATTTATCCTGGTGTTCACGTTATATTGACATGAGTATAAAAATTACTTTTAAGAGCACATGTGATTGTAATTTTTGTAAAAATTACATGCTGCAACATATTTTTATTTTCTATGCTGCTTATAATTAGAGCTTAAAACTTGCCGAAAAAAGCATTATGCAAAGTACAGTCACCCCAGTACTATGGGCCACCCACAATTATGGGCTACTTCCATTTGATTAACATGCAGAACTGACTGACCCATAATAGTGACTAGCTGGCCCATAATACTGGGGTGACTGTAGTTAAATAAAAAAGTTGGGACTTATGTAGTTAAATAAAAAAGTTGGGACTTAAAGTGTTTGTCCGTTTCATAATATGAACAGGAACATCCAAACTCTGCCTGAAGAAAAAACTTCTAATATTTGAACATGTTTATCGACCGGTCATGTTTTTTGCTGTGCAAATTGTTGCACTACCAGGAAAAGAAGCTATTGAGACTTGAGAACAAATGTTAAACTAAATAATAAACAATTTCAGGCAAAAATCGTTGCAATCCTCAATTGCAACGATTAATTCCCTTTATATTCTGATAAGATTTAGTTTAAGATGACAATTGTCATACTGACATGCAGTTATAAAAAACCTGTTTAAAATTACGAAATTGCTAAAGCAGGAACAATGTAAAAACAATTAGGTATATATCATAACAATTAAGGCTGGTAAGTAACTTACTGTAGTAACTGGAGCACTGAAATGTAATTTAATTTAAATTTCAAACACTTCTTCTTCTTCACATTTCAAGCTTAATGCTTGTCACATTTTAGCTTATTGCGTGCTCTGAACCTAGTGTTCTAGATGCACTTCCATAGTTATTAATTGAAAGCTTTCGATGCCTGTACCATTTTTACATTATAGTAAAATTGTGTGGCAAGTACAATCATACTCTATGCCCAGGGAAGTCGAGAAATGTTTCAATCCGAAAAAATCCTAGGCCGGTCCGGGAATCTAACCCAATCATCTTCAGCATGGTCTTGCTTCGTAGCTGCGCCTTTACCGACTGAGCTAAAAGAGGCTGCACATGAATATAAAAAAATAGTTCTATCGATGTTATCCACCTAAGTCGTCCTTCGACAGTTAATAAATAAATTTCATCTTTCTCCTCTTTTTCGGTTTTCTCTTCTCACAGCCTTATCATAAACCACAGCTTGGAATCGGGAACGCAAATTCCCTACATCAACAAGGGCCGGGAGCTAGGATACGAAGTCCTGTTGACCAACACTAACGACAACTATCGAAAGGCTGCCGGTGGCGGCACGAAGGGCATCAAGGGTAGCCGGAGCCCTACCGAGCACGCCGTATCGGTATTCGAGAAGTACATCATACCCAGCGAACCGGATGCGGTTGCCATTGTGGCACACAGCTACGGTGGCGTTGTAACGGTGGAATTAGCACAAAAATTCCCCGAATTTTTCAAGCAGAAAGTATTTGCTGTCGGTTTCACCGATAGCGTGCACTCGTCTTCGTTGGTTCCCGAAGTGTTAATTGGGGTGCGTGAATCGATTAGGAGACAAATAAAAATCCCGATTTAATTATTAACGCTCATTTGCATTTCCCTTCCTGTTGCGTTTTCAGATCGGCCGCAACTGGGTAACCTCGAAGGAGCCACTCGACACGACGCTAACAATTTCCAAGCGCGACCTACCGCGGTACTCAGCAGGTGAGAGCACTAGAGCACGTGTTGCATGTTGGGTTCTGATTTGCATGCTTCGCTGATTGGCCATATTACAACGAATAAGTGCGTGCTTCAATCATCCATTTGTACCAGTAATGAAAAAGGCTAATCATGTTTGAAGTGCTATGATTCTCGTTGGGAAGGGGAAATATGCATGTAGGTAGTTTGATAACCATTATTTAATTTTTATATTTCACTTTCTAGGTCACATCAAGCATGAGATGACGTCGTACTCCTGCATGGATGCGTTATTTAAATTTTTCGAACAACGGTACGAACAGGTAAAGACTGACTCCGAATCCGGGCCGGATTTAAAGAAGCCGAAAAGCGAACTTTAACTGCCATCCCACACCTGATGTTCCGTCTCAGGAAGAAGAAAGAAAACATGACGTTGTAAAGTTTTGGTTGTCTGCGAATAAAATTAAGTCCAAGAAAGTACCTCCGCTGTTTATTGTTCTTATATACTTACTGCTCAAGTGTAAATTAAAGTATCTCTTAATCTTAATTCGATTTCGTCTTCTTGGCGGTCGCCCGAAAGAAACCAAGATCCTCTCGAGAAGTGATTCGATTCCGGAATGGCAGTTTATTTACACAACAATTATTCAAACTGCCGCTGTGGGGGCGGATGGGTGCTGCTTGTTTTGAGCTTGGGAGAGAGCTATCTTGATGATTTGCTCGTAGTAGAGCACGGTAAAGTAATGGCAGGACAAAGACAGCAGATCCTGGCGGAAAACCCATTATGGGAACACTATCCGGGTAAATTCCAACAAAAGGAATATAAAATGAGATCTTCTTCGGTGGTTAAATCTTCGCTTCGTTTGAGCGCTCCTTATCGGGATCGTTTTGTAACCCCCTTTTGTCAGTTTTGTGTAAAATTGAGAGTGTGGGAGAAATTTGCAAACTGTTACGCTGCTTTGCCTGAGCAGTTGAAGTGGGAGGGTGGTTTCTTTTGTAAATGGGTACAATCAACGGTCGGGGTGTATAATCTTGTTACCGCAATCAGTCCGGAGATTTATATTGGTAGTGCGAAAATAAAATAATATGCTTTTGTGGAGCAACAGATTTGTCTTGTTCTCTATCGTTTGTATAAATTCTGATTGCGGGTTGAGTGAAGTACCTACTTTCTGTTGGTGTACCTATCATACTGCCGCTATTCGCATGTCCGTCCCATAGCGAAAATCAGCAAGCCGAGAAAATCGTGTTTTATGTTTGCTTCGTACCATTGCTTCTTATGTGATGGAACAACTAATTTGACTGTCTTCTCAAACTTTTTCAGAACAAAGTTGTTGAGTTCATCCAGTATTGTGATTATCTACCATTTGCATTGAAAAAAACTCAGTTTTGACAAAAACAACTATGGGACCGACATGCGAAGAGCGGCAGCATAGTTCTGAAGTCAAGTTAATCATATTTGAAAAAAAGTTTTTTTTTTTTAATTTTTAAAACGAATAAACCTTTTTCAATAACATCGTTAGGAAGAAACAAATCAATACTTTTACTTTTGTCACAAAACAGTCGAGTCTTGCGAGGGGGGCAGGGAACAATAAAAAATAAATTCAAAAATTATACAACTTGAAACTAGGATTGAAACCACAACATAAAAGTATACTCAATCCTGTTTTACGCGATTCATTATATCGATTTTGCTTTTATCAGACCCCCTTCACTCTTTGGAATTTAAAGAGACAGATAACAGCGCCAATAGGTTTGTGACGATACAACGTTGAACTGCAGCGTTGGAAGAAAACACGCACACCATCATACATGTACGAACCCACACGACTGAGCGGAGGGTGCAGCCAAAGATATTTAATTAACAAGATATCAAAGATATTTAATTAACAAGATATCCCACTAATCAATTCCTCGAACAAGGCTATGGAAACACCACCCTTATGTGATCGCAGTGCCATCTAGTGAGTGCACATTTAAACTGGGTTATTTTTTGGTTCCGTGCAGCTTCAGTTTGCGATTTCATTCACCGTCATTGAAAAATATCTTCGTTATAAAATAGAACAGTAATCATTATTCCAACGTACTTTTAAATATCTAATAGTATGCAGCTGAGTACACGGAGAACAAATTTTAGCAGACACAATTATTTTTCCGGTCAAAATAACTATATTGTTCAATTGTTTTAGAGATAACCCGAAACTATAGTTGATTTGACTATATATAGAGGGCAACAACTATAGTCCATAGTTGGCTCCTCGGTTAGCTCAACTATATTTTTCAGTAGATGAACAAACGTCAAACTCCAAAATACAACTATGCTTTAGTTGATTCAAGAAAACTATTGTTAGGAAAGCAAAATTTTACAATGTTTATTAAACGAACTGCTCTTCATTATCGACATATCAAGGAGGTTTGTGTTGCTTCTTTATCGATCTCAAAAACACAACTGCAAAATCATAAAAAAGTGACCAAGAACATTCAACTTAGATTTGAACCGTGTTCATCTGCGTGAGAGCCAGCTATCTTATCGCCTGCTCTACGCATCACAAGTTAAAAGTATGTGGATTTATGATGATCACTTGAAACCATAGTATATAAATAAATTACATTTGGCGGTTGTTATAATTGATCAAAGTTATAGTTGAATTGAGTATAAGATGAACAGTTGAATCTATTAGGTAGATATGATTGAGTTGACGGTCAAATTAATGTTGAAATAACTATAGGTTTCTTTCAAACAACAATATTTTTCCATGTGAAAGTAACTATTAGGATTGTTATCTTAACTTAACGAATTTGTTCTCCGTGATATTACAAGCGAAAAGGCAGCAGAGGAATAGGGTAAACATTTAATTCGGCCTAATCGCCGATTTTCATCCTATCGAGCAGAAAAGAACAAATATAGGTATGATTTAGCACAGACAAACAGACGTAACACTTCATTGTGTATCTTCGTTCACGCATTTAACGGTTGATTTGAATATTATCAGCTCCGCGAACTATTCGCCGCAGCGCTGGCATCGGATCACTTTGACGTTTCTATGCATTCTATAGAACTTTTATGCAATATTGTTTTCCGCGAGAAGCCCGAGAGATGTCGTTACTGAGGTCATATGTTTTGAGATACTATGTTTTCAAGAAAAACTTTTTCAAAAAGTTACGTCTGTTTGTCTGTCGATTTAGTATGATACACTCAAAAATATTACAAAACAAATATAGATTAAATATAAAGCATTTTATGCTTTTTCAAAATTTATACATTGGTTCGATTAAAACTTCGTCAAAATTATACTAAGTCCGAATAACGGAGTGGAATTCGATCAGTGTTTACTAAAATGACAGGAAAAAGAACATTTGGATTCCCTTCGGAGCTTTGTCCCGGCGGAGAAATTGTATGTATTTTTTAAATAATATTCATAAAAAATAAACCAATTAAAAAAGCTTCCTGAGACAATTTTTATTTTCATTTGAAACAATAATATTTACCATAAATAAAATAAAGAAGCAAAAAATACATTCTCTCGAATAAACGGTACCTACACAGCAAAAAAAAAATGTAATATCGATCAATGTAATTCAAGCTGATGTATGAAATAATGATGTAATAGCAAAAAGCAGATACAATATTACATCAATGGATGTAATTTTGTTCGCAAAGTCGATGTACATCGTACAACGTTATATTACATAACCGATGGATTAACCTGGTTGCAGCAGTTTGAATGTAATATTCAACAACTTTTTTTTTTCTGTGTATGCATTGTAAGTATATTTCGATTTTATACATTTTTATACTAAGTTTGCATTCTCTCCCTTTATACCGACCTTTGCGTCGGTACGGAGAGTTGCGCAATATTTTTTGAGTGTACATTAGTTCAAAAGCTACAGCACAAAGCCTTTGTGAGCAAATAATGAATATGTACACCCTTTATTCTTAAAGACAAAAGAAGCACTCTAAGCGAATTCATTTGTACATCCCATTTGTATCTTCAACCCGAGCTTCCTCCGTATGACAAAATCAGAAGGCGTTCCTATACGTTTGTACGAAATGGAAACTCGTAGGTCGAATTTGGAATCAAGAAGCAGAATTGGAACAATTTCGGTATTTTTTAAGCTTTCAAGAAAGTATGCCAATATGAAATATTGGTTGCATATTTCTACCAAGAAAGACACGCAGCTCTCTGGGAGTTTTAGGATTAGGATATAGAAAACTTCATCATCACCTGGAGCTTTCATATTTTGAAACCTACTATTCACTTCAAGCTTACGTGTAGTGGCAATCTTTCAGGAATGTAGATTACTTGCTTTTGCAGATCAATGTGTGATACAAAAAAGAATAGTTGCTTATCATTTATTCATTATTAGACAATTTTAACTTGAACTTCCACGTTAGTGGCACCGGTGGTGTAATGGTAAGCGTGACAGAAGACCTGGGTTCAATCCCAGTCGGCGCCGCTGGAATGTTCTGAGGCATAACATCTCTGATCACGCCTTCCTTCGAAAGGGAAGTAAAGCCGTTGGTCCCCGGTTCATGAGTTGATGGGTCGATAGATAGTGTCCAGGTGTGGGAGCTGCCTTCCTGGCGTCGGTAGCATTGGTGCTCAGCACGGAAAACAAGATCGAAGGAAAACAAAAACTTCCAGGTTGCAAAAATAAAAAATAAAATACTTCAATCCGGAACAGCTTGGCTGAGGTTTCCTATTTTGATCAATAAATAGAATATCTTAAGAATTTGATACCTTACCAATTTTATGACCATGTCTCCACGTCTTTCCCTCTTACTGAGCGTAGTAATTTTGTCATCCCGACACGCTGTCATAAATCAATTTGGAAAACCAGTCATAAAGCCGAGGGAAAATCCCATTCTCGCGCTTGAGCAAAGCTAGTGTATGTTTTTTCATCTCTTATCCCACTAAACAGATGTAAAGTGCTTTGTTCTCCGCATGGTGGTGGTGCCTAGCTCGACGCATTGCACCGGTGCGGTGCGTAATGGCATTTAAATTTTTCTCATCCAGGGAAAATCCGACGGGGAAAAAATAATGGAAAACCATTTGGAACTCGGGAAGCCAAATGCTTCTAATCTGTTTATTTATTTACCTCTAAGTAAAAATCATACTTAAAATCTTAGCCAAAACAAAATGCGCCATCATCGTCAGCGTCTCGGTCTGAAGGTTCAGTAGCACCCCATATGGTGGTGGAACCTCAAAAAATCCGCTGACCCCGAAAGTAACCCCTAGCAGCGTTATTAAGACACACCGAGCAAATCCCGATATTAATTTTAGAAAAAGAAAAGAAACCAGCGTGCGCGCGTCTTCTAAACGGATCACATGCTCTCCAACAGAACATGAGAGTAGACGAGGGGAAGTATGAGAGGAAAAATCATAAACGCCTGTTTTTATCTGAAATTAGACGACGGGCCAAAGTGAAAACACTCCCAGTGCTTGGATGCTGATTTTTGACATTTTTGTACGCTAATGCCAGGACCATCACTTTGTTTGGCCTCGACTGAAGAGGGGTCAAGTCAAGAATATCACATGGAACATGTTTCCCGGAGGCACGTCAGCGGACCTGCCTACACTTGGTTAGAGAGTTCCTATTGTTCGGCACGGGAATCGGGGATATTATGTTTACCCAGCAAAAACAATTATTTAATTTTTTTATTAGTAGGATCATTAAAATGGTTTTGGTTAACAGACCATGGGTAATCAGATCCGAAGACCGATTTGTTTTATATCTATCGAAACTTACTGAACGCATAAATATCGATCTACATATGATTCTCTTATAAAAGCTGTGCATAAACATGCATAAGGGAATTTTGGAAACACCACTCATTACTGTGACTATTTTTACTTCATCAATATTCAAGCAGCACCTAATGAATTAAAATAATATAAATTTAAAAAAACTCAAACGTTTGAAAAATATTCCGCCTGCAAATGTGCTATGAAAATGTTTCTACAGTCATCTAATATGAAATGTGTAGTGCCCATAAGCATAGCATAGCATCGAACAAGTTGTACAATATCGTAGGTGGTACGAATTAAGTGGTTCCTATAAAGATTTTTTCCACGCTGTTTTCTTGGTGTTGTAACCGTTCGGTCACAAGTTCATAGGTTTTTGTCATTTATGTTACATATTCAGAACCTTCACGTTTCTTGTGCAAGAACAGTAGTATACCACAGAAGTGATAGAGTTCTGTACCGCTGTGAAAATGTTGTGCCGTTACGTTATGTCCACCATAGAGCTACAAACAACTATACAAAACAAGGATGACGGGATGACGGGATGAAGGAAAATTCGGAGAATGAACGACCATTGCCCAAAATTAGCTAAGTGCAGTCGTTGGTGTTTTAGAACGTGAACCAGGACCTCCCCCCCTAGCAGCAGCTAGGTGCACTAGGGCAAGCTAACGTTCAGGTAACTAAATGCCCTGGACAAAAACCGTAAATTAATTACGTATTCGTCCGATAGAACCTCTTTTTATATTGGACCTTAAAAAGGTCATCCGTCAGTTCACGGCCGGCTCGTGAAATTGGAAACAGTTTCCGAGCCTAATTTTCAAGGACCAAACAATATTATCGGGCCAAACGTAGGCCATAATCGTAAAGGAGTTTTCCCTTCTTGGCTTGACCAAGGTGGCCTTGCCACGGTCGGCCGATCGTGCCAACGAAGGACGACGCCTGCCATATCACCGTCCAGCAACGCCCGCTGGCCCGTCATCCACTCGCTTCGCCAATCTGGCGAGAGTTCCGGCCGCACAGTAGGACAGGAGTCACTGTGTCGGCCATCCCGATTCACCATCAACGGCAGCAGTGGTATGTACCGGTACAGTAAACAACGCGATTACGCTACACGACACATATTACACGAAATTATGAACACAGAACAACACGCACATAATACAGTAAGTGGCAAATAAATGCGTTTAAAGAAAAGTGAAAGTTCTTCGTTTTTGTATCGCGAAACCCTCTGATTACCCGGTAGCTAGCCGACCCTGGGTGTTCCGGAGCTTGCTCTTGTTGCCTGAGTTGACCGGGTGCTGTATGTTTGATCTCCGAGTAGGTAGTTGGTGAGTTCTTACATCAGTTATAGTGTCATTGTAGAAATTCAGTATAGAAGAAGAGAGAAGATCAATATTTTCAATAATTAATAGCAGTGATGAAGGATTCTCGTGTTCAAGGACACAGAGATTGTAAATATCTACCTTTGTTGTAACTTTAACTCTAAAATAGTGGTTAAGTTACTGTAAAATCAATTTAAACAGTTCACTTCCATACATTTAACTTACTACCTTACACTGAGGCAAAATATCGTTAGAATTCCATAAAAACCACTTACGAATTTTAGCCACAAGAAACCGGTATGAATTTCATTGATTTGCTATAGGGGAATTTACGTATTCTCGGCAACCTAAGCAGCGACCTTCTTTCTATAGCCTTTTTCTCTATGGAACGCACACATATGCAGTATTGGTTTGTTTACAATCTTTTGCTGCCAGCTGCTCTAACAATTTCAGTCAAAAGAATTGTCAAAAACTGTTTTGAAACGTTTTTACAAAGCTCCAATCTTCTCTAGTGAGAGCGAGTATTGTCGGCAACCAGTTTTTCTTCGGCAACCGTTCCATTTGAACTGCATGTAAATCTGCTGTTCTATTATCGGCAACTCGAAATCAGCTACAATTTGTAGTGCGTGTGTTTCATTTCAAGAAAACCCTGCTAGATTGCTTTTTCTCAGTGGTAAAAATATAGTCAAATTGAAGTTGAAAGCATAAAGAATCGTTTGCATGCATTCAGCGAAGTGTTTTCGTAAGAAAATCCAGTGAAAATAGTGTTTCAATTTGGGTTGCCGAAAATAGTCTGTCATGCCGAAGCCGTCATTTCCCCTATGAAAATTTATGTTGACTTTTGTCAAAAATTATAAAATGGAGCAGATTGAAACCGAACCATGGACGCTGCGACTTTAAACTTTTAATGAAATGGTTAGTAGCGTATAAGAGCTACTCATCACAGACAAACAGACGTAACTCTTCATTGTGTATCTTCGTTCGCGCATTTAACGGTTGATTTGAATATTATCAGTTCCGCGAACTACTCGCCGCAGCGCTGGCATCGGATCACTTTGACGTTTCTATACATTCTATATAACTTTTATGCAATATTGTTTGCGAGTTAGCGAGCAAGCTTGTTTTCCGCGAGAAGCCTGAAAGATGTCGCTACTGAGGTCCTATGTTTTGAGATACTATGTTTTCAAGAAAAACCTTTTCAAAGAGTTACGTCTGTTTGTCTGTGTACTCATGTTAGACTATTACTATACACTGGAGTCGCTTTTTACGCGGGTGATACGTCCCGCGTAAAAAAAAACCGCGTAAAAAAAAACCGCGTAAATTCCGGAATCCGCGTAAAAAAAAACCGCGTAAATTCCGAAATCCGCGTAAAAAAAAACCGAGTAAAAAAAAAAACCGTGTAAGAAAAAACCGCGTAAAAAGCGATATACCGCGTAAATTCTGAAATCCGCGTAAAAAAAAACCAAAATCCGCGTAAAAAAAAACCGCGTAAATTCCGGAATCCGCGTAAAAAAAAACCGCGTAAATTCCGAAATCCGCGTAAAAAAAACCGTGTAAAAAAAAACCGCGTAAAAAGCGACTCCAGTGTATATCTTAAATTCGGGATGAGTAGGGACCATCAGGGCACCCAATTGAAGCGAGTTGGATGAGGAGAGTGAAATGTCAACTCCCTGTTGCTAACATTACGTGGATAAAGGGTGGGCTCTTCTCCACATTCATTGGGTGTTGCAAATCAGTTGCATGTAACATGATATTATGAAGACACAAGTTTCAAATGAGATTTTGACTGATTTAACTGTAATGTAATGGAAAACCGGAAATCCCCAGAGGAAATTAAATTTTTCCTGAAAATACCTGGAGGTCTCAGGGGATGGGAATTTAATAATTTTCTTACTAAGGATATTTTAAAGAAGAGAATGCATTTTAGAATACAAACATTTAATGAAAACTCAGGGAATTTTATTTAGCCAAATGAGTAGATACCCTGTAGATAGAAAAATACGACAAACGTCAAAAAGCTCTATAGAAGCAATGACGTTTATATAAGGTCCGGGCCAAAAGGCCTATTAGTGTTGCTATTAGTGCTAGTGAAATGTGCAAATGTTTAGTGGTGTTCGTATTTCAGCTGTTGGCAGTGACGTAAATCTCAATGTTCGCAGTATGTAATGTTATGGTAGAGTCACGTCGTCACTTGAATGCTCAGTATTGTTTACAAAATTTTTGTCTCGAACGCCAGCAAGCTGCGTGTTGGCCCGGACCTTATATAACTGACATTGTTATAGAAGCACAAAACCTTCGCATTGTTCGAAAATTAGAACAAAATGTAGGTATTGAATGAACTTTCAGATCCTACACACTGCAAGAAAAATGATCAATCTTGAAATAAATTCACGCTAAAAAAGCTGAAAATAGTGAATAATTACAAGAAAAAGTTACTTTAGTTACACGGCCCATAAAAAGGAGACTTTTTAGTAGCTGGCTTGAAAAAAGTGACCAAGTCTCTAAACAGTTACTCGCTACCAGCCCTGTCATTCAACCAAAATGTGATACTCATACTGCACTGGCCCTTTGTAGTTTATATTGGAATTACTATGGGAAAAGTGAACTTTTTGCTCTCATCGATATAGCGGCGTCGCCTTATCATCATTATACCGTGGTAGATATGGCCTACCAACTCTCAAAACATAAACAATTTTTAAAAATGTTGCTTCCAACCCTAACTTGAGAATACAAATTAAGGTACTATTTTTTGAATTCATTCCGAACTGTCAAACAGAGTATTAAAAAATGAAAAACTGGTATTTTTGTTTTTTTTTTAATTGGCTTCTTGTAGTTAAAATGGGTTAGAAATAATCATTTGTGATTCAGTGCAAAAGTGAAACTATTTTCAAAGCGCAGAAGCCAGAACCAAGCGCAGTGTGGAAGTGTAACGTTAAATCCAAAAAAACTGGAAGGTACGAATATTTTTCGACAAAAGTTTATTTTTCTGCTATTCGTATACGATATTTAACAGAGCTCACTTGTCCTGTTTCCGGATGCTCTGTGTTCGTGACAGGCAATCATGTGTCATGTGTCAGCCCTGGATAGCTTTACGAGATGATTTTGCCGGATTTCAAACCGATGTACATCAGTAAGCCAAAGCCGAAGTAAAGCAAGTTCAGGGGAAAAAAGGACGCAGGAGTTTCCCAAAAAAAAAAAAAAATCCCTTCTATTTCCGCAGCAGGCAATGATATTTGGACTGTGGTAAAAAGTGAGGCTACTTTTGCCTCGATCCAGCCTTTCACCATAATGTATAAGTTTGCTATTTGTACTTAAAGGGTGTCCCACATCAAATTGCATCACGGAAAAAACGCTGTAGAAACTTTCCCATTGGGTATTTTCTCTTGAAAATTTGGGTAAAATTAGTTTAGAGTGTATTGTTTACACTGTATTTTTATCGCTGTAAGTTTTTCTAAAGTTGAAAAAAAATGGCGTCTCCCAAAAAGCAACGTCGCGAATTTCTTTTGCACAAGCACCTGGAAAATCCTCAACTCTCTCATCGGGACATCGGAAAACAACTCGGAATCGTGCAGTCAACTCTGAGCGCCGACCGAAAGGAGAAATGCGGTCATAATGGATGTTCTATTAGTGATCAGGATCACAAGCTTATAGTGAAAGCGTTTAAGCGGAATCCCAATGCTTCGGCCAGGGATGTGGCCAAAAAGTTGAATTTGTCCAAGTCTTTCGTTCAGAGAGTCAAGGACCGGAAAGTACTGCATACGTACAAAGTGCAGAAGGCTCCAAATTGTGACGAACGGCAAAATACGGTGTTAAAGTCACGGGCCCGGAAACTCTACACCCAGATGCTAACGAAGCCTCATTGTCTCATCATGGATGATGAGATTTACGTCAAGGTGGACTTCCGGCAGCTCCCGGGGCTCCTGTGCTTCACCGTTCAGCACAAGTTTGATGTTCCGGAGGAAGTACACGGTAAGAAAAAAGTACCCAACGGAAAGTTCACTTTTACCTACTTTTGACTAGTTTGTCTCCTTTTCTCCTTCTAATGTTGTCAAAAACGGAGGAGAAAAACCACCCAACAGGGGTAGTAAAGTGTGGGAACCCAACGTTGAGTATAATCATATTTACCTGTTGGGTACAACTAACTTACTTTTGGTTGAAAAGCCAGTGGAAAATTCCATACGAACTGCACACAAGTAAATGAAAATAACTTTGACCTGCTTTACCTACTTTTGGGTTCTAACTTGATTTTGAGCACTTGAGGGTAACTTAATTTTGAGTACTTTTTTTCTAACCGTGTAAGGAAGCAGAAACTTTCAAAGTTTGCCAAGAAATACATGATTTGACAAGCGATTTGCTCTTGTGGCAAACGGAGTGCGCCGTTCGTGACTACCGGGACTGTAAACGGGGAGATCTACCTCAAGGAGTGTTTACAGAAGCGTCTGCTCCCTCCGTTGAAGCAACATGACGGCCCTACGATCTTCTAGCCGGATCGTGCCACTATTCACATGTTGTCCTGGAGTGGTACGAAGCCAACGGGGTCATTTTCATACCCAAGGACAAGAACATTAGAGGGAGCTAAATTGTGTGTACATTCCCTAAACTAGGGTAATTGATTCTGGTTGGACCTATCCAAAAACTGATGGTGGTTGGACCTATTTTTTCAAACGCTAGTTTAGTCAATCTTCGCTAAATTTTTATTTTCAAAGATCACTTTACTATCATAAAAAACTTTTTTTCTTCAATTTGCATGGGTGTTTTATTGAAAAAACTTCAAAACAATTGAGTTTCAATGTGTTTTCAAAACAGTTCACTTTCCACGCATTTGCTCGTCATCATGCTTTACTTTCAAACATACAAAAAAGGAATATGTTTTACATTTATTTTTATTTTCATGCAGTAAAATACTACTTTAAGGCGTAAACATCACGTTAAGCCGCCATTTATCCATTGGTTTCACTAAAATGTTTGAATAATTGACGAAATTCGAATAGATAAATATGATCATGGTTATGGACCTACGCATGATGATGGTTGGACCTATGTGTTTCCAAAGACGGCCGCTAGGTGCGCTTCCATTTGTCTACATCCTTCATGCGCAGCTGATTTGAAATTCGATTTCGTGGTCGAGTGATCAGTTTCTTCGATTGAAAAAATGTCTAAAGAAAAGAGTTATATGGTTGAAAATTTTCAAAAGGCTGTTCTTTTAGTAAGAAATAAATCACTTACCGCGTATCAGGCAAAGAAAAGGTACAATTTTCCGAAAACGACAATTCACGCAAAAATTAAGAGAAGCCACGGCAAGAAATATGGAAGGGAAATAGTGTTGAGTGTTGATTTGGAGAACCAGCTAGGGGATTGGGTTTGTATGTGCGCTGCTTCTGGCAGCCCCAAGACGACCAAAACAATCTTGGAAGCTGCTAAAGACCTTGCGTCAATAGTTGGGCGTAAATTTAAAGAAGGAATTCCATCGTCAGGTTGGCTGAAAGGGCAACCACCGATTTCCGAACTACCACGAAAGTGCCGAAATAATCTGTTAATATGAATTTACATGAAGCACTTCTCATACACCTTCTGTGTGTGAATTAACTTGAAATAAAATGTTAACAAACTAAAAATTGCTAACTGAAACTTATTTCCGAAAAAAAAAACTATAAAACCGGAATTAAGTTTTGATATTCTGTCATTTTAAGCCCCCAAATTCCCCGGGGGCACCCAGAACATGCCCGGAAGTGGCCAATGTGGTCCTAGGAACTCAATTCTGTTATTGATCTTGTTATCGAATTTGGAAGGAATGTGAAGTGTCGCATGATAGGTTTTATTCCTGACATGTCAAAATTTGGTCCATGTTCCATATACCCTGGAACTTGTTCCGGCCATATCTCCGGAATCAGTTGACCGATTTCAAAAATATTCGATAGCTTTCAATGGGACCACAATACCTATAGTTTGACGTTAAAAATTTTCCAAATCGGGTCAATGATTTCCGAGAAAATGAGGCATGATGAATAGCTAATGCGTGGAAAGTGAACTTTTTTTAAAAACGAAGTTAAACTCAAATTTCTTGATTTTTTTAAAATAGCAAATTCATAAAAAAAACTGTATAAAAAGAGTTTTTTCATGATACCAATAAGCTCTAAACAAAGTTTTTGAACAAATATGGGCTAAAGTAGCATTTGCAAAAATAGGTCCAACCATCATCATTTTTTAGGTCCAACCAAGATCAGTATAGGTCCAACCAACATCATAATTCTTTGCTGAATAAAAACGTTTTATAAAATCAATTGTTCATAATATTTAACTTTTTATGTTATTATTAGAAACAAGAAAGGTAGATCTTTCCACTAATCACGCATTTATCATAATTATATGTTGAATTCATACAAAAAATACGACATGAATGTTGACGTCGTGTGAAACCGGCCTAAATAGGTCCAACCATCATCAGTTACCCTACGCACAATTAGGGGCTCTTCTTAAAGGGAGCGCATAGATTTAAGGCCCAAACACAATTTGGGCGGAAGCGGAAACGAAATGACAAGTTTGACATTTATCACAAGCCTAAGCGAAGTCCATTTGGTTCTAGCTAGTTTTCAATCCAACAAGTAGGCTTACTCGGATCGGGTTTTTCCGCTGCCCCTGCCGTTCCGCTTCCGCTGTCATTGCGCTTGGGCCTTTAAGGTGGAGCGAGCTTGCACATATTGAAAACCAGTGAGTAACCAGTTTAAATTGTTACTTGATTCCTCATGAATTAGGAAAACCCGTTCGATTCTTTGGAAAGTTCATCTGAACAAAATTTTCATAAATCCCATTAAGAATGCTCTCTTGAATGCTTTGTTGAGATGGCAAACTAAATTAAATCAGTTCGCAGAAGCTCGCTGTCATCATCATCATCATCATCATGATCATACCGGTCGCCAACGGGTCACTCTAGCATTACTTCAGTAGTCATCAACCGAACTAACAACAACCCATAAACCTGGCGTGGACGAAGGTGAAACGAGCAATAATCATTCTCGCACCTTTCCAGTAGATCTTAAGAAACGGACTCAATTTTCTCCGAGACAGCTTCGTCACATAAGTCATTTCACCCCAAACTGCCTCCTCTGCTTCCCTTCACCTTCATCGTATGGATAGGGAAAATTACTCCCTCCAAGAAATTGGTCCCATAGCTGCTTCTCCGTTTCAAGATTGTTATAAATTTGAGAAAATGATAAATGATACCCGGTAATGAATTTATGAAATGTTCGTTTACTCACCTCCTTTTGAGGGATGAGCGATGCGTGAAAAAAAGAACACTCTCTTGAATCTTAATGATTGACGGACGTGTCCCGGGGATCCCGTGCTCTCTGCTGCGATCCGACCCGGTCGGCAAATCACCGAAGGCTCCGAGCAGGCTGAGGCGTTCCTTATCCGTCAAGTTATTCCACTGCGAGCTGTTTCTGTTCGATCCCGGGAGAAGAAAAAAGATTTATAAACATTTCAATTAGAAATAGAGTTCATTAATTGGATTTACACGCTGGCGAGTTGGCGGCGGTGGCGGCGGTGCGGTCTTGAGAGGCGCAGCAAATTCTTTCGTTTCGCACCTCTTGCGACTGGGTCCGGGTCACGGAGCATTTGGCATTGCATTATGGGGAGCAGCTTGAGCTCATGATTGACCATCATTTTTCATCGCAAGTTTTCTTGTCATTTTTTTTTCTGTGGTGAAGCGATTGTTAAAAATTCCAAACAAGTTTGCTCTTTTGTCCAACCTGCTGGCTGGCCGGCTGACGGTGATCCGAGACCCCCGGAGCTGAAAACGGGTGAGCAAATTGAAAAGGAATTGGACCCCTTGGGTGAACTCTCGTTATTAGATTAAGCTCCACTTGATCTCGGGCTAATTAATCTATCGTGGTTTCAAATTGGCGATCGTTTCACGCTTTTTTCTGCTTTGAAAAGAGGATACATACCTAGTTAGAAGTGAAAATAGATTTTAGTCGATTTCAAATGGTAGCTTATGACTATAGCGATCGAGATATTGATGCATATGAATAATGATGTGCGCATTCTATAAGCATTCTTCCGCTCATCCATAATTATGAGATATGCTGATGACGCATTGTTTTTTCCATCAACCATCTTAGAATATTCGGAAATTTAAGATTTTAAATTATCAGATTTTGCTAAACATGTCGAACTCATGCGTACTTAAGATTTTTCGCCCTTAAAATTTGATATTACTCCCATTTCTTTACTTACACACTACGAAAAAGGCATGTAAATTCCGGATCGCTGAGACCACCATGATACACCATGTATACGTTATTTCTGGAGCAGAGGAGGAGGAGCCAAGAGTTCATTTGACAGCATGTATATGGGTCATTCCGCGCCAAGTGTACACAGCACATGAAATTGACCTCTTCCTATTTGGACCAAATTTGTAGGGAATGTTCATTTAAGTTCAAATTTTAAAAATCCAAAGTTTTATGCTAATCGGAGCACCCCTCGGTCAAGGGGTGCATTTTCCAATTTTCGTGATTCTTTGGAAAGCACTACTTTCTTTTGTTCATATCTCCGGAACAAATAAAGCTACAAATTGCATTAGGCATTGTTTCAATAAGGAAATTAGACAAGAAATCTAAATCTGTAACTTTTGTTTCTGTACAGTGTTGCCAAATATTTTTTATTTTTGTTTGAAAACTTTAAATGCAGTTTTCTCATAATACATGTCGTTTAATTTTCATTTCAAGGACATCATCGTGTTCTTCATCCTTTTTTACATAAGAAACACTTAACGACAAAAAGTAATTTGCGTAGTTCCTGAGATATTGCATTTTGAATGAACGAAAGTCATAAATTATGAGGGTAAAACTTTTTTTTTAATTTTTTTTTTCATTTCCTCTTAGTAAGTGGATTCATTCTCATGACTTATTGTGTGAAATAATATTTAAAGAAAAAAAAAATCGATTACATTACCAAGAACAGTGTTGCCAAATTTAAATATTATTTAGCAACTAAAAACTTTAAACGTGATTTTTTTAAGTTGATGCATCTAAATATTTGGTTTGATGCCCCATCGTGTCCCACAGCATTTTTACATGAGATAGACTATCTAAAACAAAGTTCAACGCAATGTAACATTTTTGGAAAACAAATTAAAGAAAAGTGTTTTTTTTTATTTTTCTGATGCATTTTCTAAAGCAATTGAATTAATATCCAAACCTATTATTTTAAAAGTTTTCAGAAGGTAAGTACACAACGGACCTAAATCTATATTTTTTGGTACAAGAACGCCAAAATAACTATTTATGGTCAGCCATAAAACAAGACAAAAATGTGAAATATAGGACAAAACTGTAATTTGCTCATGTTTTGCATACGATCCAGAATTTCGAGATCAAATAGATGTCTTTGAAGATGTCATCTATTAACGTATAAAATATGACATTTTTGATTTTTTTTTTCATATATTAGGCGTTAATGTTTTAAGCATCTCTGGCGCATTTGTCTAGTACATTAGAAGTTTGCAGATACCGAGTGGAAAATGGTGTGTTCTATTCAGGGGGTAAGCCACTTTGCCACCTTGTGTTAAACACATCAAAAACACTCTTCGACACTCTTCAACACACTCAAACACCCTTCAACCACCATGAGAACCAATTTTTCAATCTTTTCTGGCAGCACTGCCATTCATTTGATGCCCTTTTTCGTTTTTGTTGATTTTTTTTTCTTTAGGAGGGACCTCCAGAAATCGGTAGGATTCCACAAAAAAAACTGATCGGGACACCGAAGTAGCCCTCACCCCCGCAATTAGAAAAGAAGATTCAATATCAAGCTCAACATTGAAAAACAGACAATTTCAACCTCTAACGAGCTAGAATATCTGTAACTGTATATTAATGAAGCGGATAGTAATTATCATATCAATTATTGATCGATAGCTGAAGACAGATATTTCTTTCTAATGTGTTTGATGCCCTTTCATCGTGGATTTCATATACACAATACCAAATCAGAGAGATCCATCCTACTAGCTGCCGCTTGCAAATAGGTTCGTTTTTTTTTTGCGAAATTTAGATCCAGAGATTGCTTAGCAAGGGACGTGCTCGGTTTGGTTATCAGGGCTTGATTGCGACTGGAATTCGGTTGGGATGGATTCGAGAAGACTTTACTGGTTTGAGCCAGGATGTCAAGCATCATGACAAAAGAATGCGACGGCTGAGGGAGTACTTTTTGAGATCGGAGTGGAACTCCAGACATACATACACAGCACATTCTTTTAGATAGGTGTTGCGGATGACGATCAGGGATGCGAATTTGAATTCCTGTAAGTTGCTTGCATAGACGTGTGCATTATTTCTGAAATTCACTGTGCATGATTAAATTGGTAAATTTTTGGAGAGCAAAAAAAAAAGAATTCTGATTATAAACAAAAGTGGATGTAATGCTAGCCAGTAAGCATTAATTTTCAATAAACGTTTTGACAGCTAGGTCGACATGCAGAAACACCCATAAACACCTTCCGACACCCTAAAACACACAAGAAACACAATTACCCCCCGTAACGTTTGTGGATCACCTTTTCGTGGTACGATAAGGGATGTAAGATCTACCACCGATTCCTAGTCCTGACTACTTCAAACTAGGGGAACAGGATTTTTCAGTAAGGGAGAACAGCCCATAATGCACCCCTGGGGTAAAATGCCCACTTATAGAAAAACAGCGATAACTTTTCCTCAGATGCATTTTCCGGGTAACGGTTTGTGATTGTTTTCAACTGGAGGTTTAACAAATAATTCTTGATCATAAAATCATGTATTGACCTACTGATTCCTTAAAAAAATTGCATTTTGTGCAAAACAGGACACAGTTGCTAAAATCATCGACTGTAAATTAAGCTTTTATCATCATATACCACAAAAAAAAAATTAAAAAAATTACGTTTCGTATATTTTTTAGATATTTTACTTGATGAATCACAGTTTAACATTCTATTGAGATTTTGAGACCTTATTTCTGATGTAACATAAAGAAATAATCATTTGAAATACCGCATCCCTTTGCATTATCTACTTGCAGGGGTTATGGTTTGTTTACCATGGGGTGCATTTTACCCCAATGTTGTGGTGCGTTTTGGCCATTGTTGTCGTGCGTCTTGTCCCAATGTTGTGGTGCATATTGCATCATGAATCAGGCGTTTTGCCCGATATCATTTTGGAAGCAATTTAAAAAATACCTTGAAAGTCATGGAAAATGATCCTTTTGTAGTTCTAAATCACTTGATCTTTGTAGAAAACATGGTAATCAACCAAACGCCATTACTTTCTTCTTGATTTTAGCTTCCATTCGCCAGCCATTGACGATTTTGCTTAAACGGTGCGTTTTGCACCATCCTACCCTAATCAAAGGAACACATCTTAGTCCTTGTTATTTTTTATGCCTTGTTGATAGTGATAAGACTCGACTTTGTCCACCGGGATTATCTTGAAAAACAAAGAAAAAGGGGGTTAATTAGTCTTCATCTATGTGATTCCTAATCTTATATTCGTTGTTCCATAATTTGAAGTGCTTAAGACTAGGGTTCTGATGCATGGTCAATATCGGTGTCATTCCTTGATTTTGTTGCTAAGGAATCCAATTTTGACTGACAAAGGGGCGTGCCTTTGGAGGGTGTTTCAACAGTCCGAAGGGTATAAATAGCGGGACCTTTCAATTAGAGTCGGATCCTTGAGATAAATGCAAGAATGACAACTGTAAAAAAAAAATCAAATACTTCATAATTTCTCAATAGTGACGGAGTAATGCGACATGCACTAAACTAAGGACATGGGAAATACTACAATGGATCAAATTACTGGTCGCAGTGGTGTTAGGTCTCAACCAGTGGAACACAATTACAATCTTCGTCCTGGTGTTACGGAACTGAAAAGTGTTTGTGATGGCCATGCTAAGCAATATGGAGACCTGTATGCGACAATGCAACGACAGTGAAGCAACCCATTAAATCTGCATGCAGTTATTCGTCGCAAGAGTTTGAAACCAATTTCTGCACGGTTTCATGACGAGTACAATAAGAATTTTGCCAAAAATTATCGAAGGTCGGAAAGTATGCGTGCAATGTCATCTGGCGGTTAAAAAAAACATGGATAATGACCAGCCATCTGCAGGTAAAATTCATCTTGAATTATTCATTTCAATCCCAGCCGTACGAAATCACGTCTATATTGTAGCGAAACAATCCGAGTTTTTCAAATTCACTTGTCATAGCTTACGTGAAGGTGAAGTCGTTGTAGTGGCAGATTTTTCTGAAAAATATTCTTTTGTTTTTTAAAGTGTACAGGGAATTCATTGTAATAATTTGCTGGCAACCGTTCACACTTTTGATGCCTACACAGAATAAAGTTGTACCATTGAACTGCGTCATAATGTCCGATACTCTAGATCACAGCACAACAACATTTCATGCTTTCCAGCGCCATTTCAAATAGTATCTCAAATCCTAGGTATCACAGTTGTCCAAAATCTCGTACTTCTCCGATGGTGCGGTACCCTGGTTTTCCACGAAAGCAAATTTGGGGTGCCCACTCAGTGGCACTACTTTGTTACGGCACATGGCAAAGGACCAAGCGACGGATTGGGATGAAGTTTGAAGAGATTGGAAACGCGAGCTAGTTTACAAGGAGCCACTATTCACACGCCAAAGGAGCTCTATGACTGGGCAATGAAGAATTGCAATACAAACGTTAGATTTGTGTCATCTGAGATCTGTTCCGAAGAAAAACAAATACTGTTCCACCGTTTTGCATCAGCTGCATCTATTCCCAGTATTCGTTAAATAAATGCAGCAGCTCCTTCTGGTATTGATACCATTATTATGAAAACTGTTTCAGGTGCCACAACTGGTTCAGCTTTTAGAGTTGTGGCAACGAAACGTGCAAAGCAAGTGGATTCGAATAATAATGGGAAGAAATCATCACGAAGTGCTAGCCTTGAGAAAAAAAAAATAAGTAAATTGTAATTTATGTTTTACATTGTTATAATAAAATGTAAGAAACAAATAAGATCAGTGTTCGATACAACATTTTATTGGAATGTCTTAATTTATAATGCAATTAGTTTAGATTATTACTAGTGTAAAGTTTTCAGCCACTAAATAATATTTAAATTTGTCAACACTGCATAAAAACTATTATTGGTTTTATCATACCTATTTTGTTTCCATCAAGTATTATTTAACAAAGTAAGTCATGAGAATGAATCTTATTACGAGGAAACGTTATAAAAATAACCCTCATAATTTATGACTTTCGTTCATTCAAAATGCAATATCTCAGGAACTACGCAAATTACTTTTTGTCGTTAAGTGTTTCTTATGTAAAAAAGGATGAAGAACACGATGGTGTCCTTAAAATGAAAATTAAACGACATGTATTATGAGAAAAATGCATTTAAAGTTTTCAAACAAAAATAAAAAATATTTGGCAACACTGTACAGATTTACATTATTTGTCTAATTTCCTTATTAAAACAATAACTAATGCAATTTGTAGCTTTATTTGTTCCGGAGATATGAACAAAAGAAAGTAGTGGTTTCTAAAAAATAATGAAAAATGAAAAATGCACCCCTTGATCAAGGGGTGCTACGATCAGCATACAACTTTGGAATTTTAGAATTCGAACTTAAATGAACATTCCCTCCAAATTTGGTCCAAATCGGAAGAGGTCAATTTCACTTTTGCAATTTTTTGTGACCACTTGGCGCGGAATGACCCATATATAATTTCGTGAGCTGTTTCAGCAAAACAATTTGAAACTTCGAAAGATTTTCAAGATGTTTTCTAACTCACTTGAAAAATAAAATCGGCTGAGGTCGCAGTACTCAGGTGTAAAAGTAGTTATATCTAAGTGTGTAGGCTGGTTCATCTCCGAAAAAAACAGGAATTGGTCCTAGTTCTTGATTTCATAACTGTTGAGCATATGTTGAGTTTAAAGAATATTTGTGCGAATCCATTGAAAGAACTCGTATTGTTTCTAGATTACAAAAGACTCTTGTAAAATAGCATACGATTAAACGGGTAATCTAAAGTTTTGACTAACTGCATCAGAGGTAGCGGATGAAAAATTCACGAAAGCCAGAGAAGGTACTAAAAACTGGGACGCGTTATAAAACGCATACAACAGTATTTAGACCTTGTAGTATTTCTTCAACCTTGTTAAAGACAATGTTAAATAAATTTATTTATTTTTATCTAGTTCGTATTTATATATGTTATATTTATTTCGCGTTAGCTTTAAGGAGTCGATAATGCATTGTTCTTTGTTTTTAACAAAATTTACTTATTTCTATGTCTAGTGGGAGTTGGACTGAATACTCGCGGCTTATCCGAGGTTAGAGGTGCACATTTTCGAAGGATAGGATCAGGTGAAGGGCTTGGTGAAATTAATTTATTAATTCAACTACATGCATATACATTAGACTGATGCAAAATTTGAAATTTTCGCTCCACAGTGCTTAAACGGTTCCAAATTGGGTCCTGCTTAGTCTCCTAAAATTTGAACTACTTTAGTAAGAAACTGACTTGGCACAAATCATTTCAAGTTTATATTATACATCCACTGTCTGATTTCCAGCGTGCATACCAGTACGATAACTCATCAGTTACAGCGCTTCATTTGCTGGTAGCTAAAAATCTCTCTGGCACTTTGTTCTTTCTTAGATATTGAAGGAGCTTTTGATAGCAGATCCTATTCTTCAATGGATCGTGTTATGAAGAAGAAAAACTTTCACACATTCATCGTAGACTAGATTCATACTATTCTTGCAAAAAGAGACTTCAGAGTTGGAAGGTTCGTCTATAGAGTTCTCCAGATGCACAAGAATGTTCGAGAGGCCGCAGGAATCCCAGTTAAGTAGTTGTTGCATCGCTTCTTGGTTCTTCTTCATATTTCTTTTTTTTCTCCTTTGTATATATATATAGATGTTTGACTTTAGTTTTCGTGAGATTGTGCTTGGAGATCTCAGCTATCAAATAACATTTTGCTGAAAAATCAGCTAACAAACAGATATCAGCAAAAGTAAATGCCGAGGAAATCGGCTTTTGGAGATTTTACCGAGCTAGATTAAGTGTGTATAGATGAATTTAAGTGGCGATCGACCAGCAAATGGAAATGACGTGAAAATAGTAATGACGTTTTGCTATCTGTCAAATCGCATGGAATATTTTTTAGTAAATTATTAGTTTTGAAATTTCAAAATTGAAAACTAGATCTCGCATGGTCAGTGTTAGCTACACTTAAGGTAGGGCTTTCTGTAGGACGCTAGAAAAAAGCAAAAAAATAAATTGGGTTCATCATTTTGCAGCAATTTTGTCCTAAATTTTGCAATTGAAGAACAGTTCAGCTTGAAATTCCTCCAATGAATTTTTGGTACATCCTTTATCTCTACTGATTGAGCAATTTAAAGTGCCATTTCTATCAGTTTGATCAGTTTTCATTACCTTGAACTTTTTGCGTTTAGAAGCAAATCGTAACCAAAACCCACAACCCAAAGCTTTGAATAATTAGAAACAAATATAATCATTGGATTGGTGCTGTATCTTTGATCTTTTGACCCATTTCATGCAGTTCTTAACTGCGACTTTTCATCAACATTACTTATTTTCTGTGTTGTTATTACCATCAGAAAAATATTAAATAGAGTTTGAGCACAAGCAAACTAAAGATATTGGAAACGTGTTGTCAAAATCAGACCCTGTACTCTTTTGACAGATACGCGTATTTCGTCTAGTGTGTCACTTAGTAGCAACCTCTTCTTTTATCTCACCAATACAAAATATGATCATAGCATCTAATTATTTAATAATTCAGACAAACATTGTTTTAGCTGAAATGAGTATTTGCAACCTTGAATTTCAGGATACTTTTTTGAAGCCTCATGAGCATGGAATAGTTCAGGGAATTACATACAAGTTTAAGAAATTCCATACGTGGAACTTAGCGAACAATCAACGAGAAACGTACAAGTTCAGCAAACTTTGTAGAAGTTTGGGAATTTCGTAGCATTTTAAGAAGCTGCATAAAACTTCCACGATGAAATTGCCACACACAAAATTGATTCGCAAAATTCGAGTTTTCATCCGATTGCCATCAAATTTTCAGGGATTGAGAAATTACTATTAAACTTCATTTTACCATTTTACTCGTATTTTATTTACAGTCCATACGCAAATGCCCGCACCTTGGCCTTAACCCCGGCCATAAGATTCTGCACAACCTGTGAATCAACCGTTTTTTGCATGTAAACCCATACTTTCTTCAGTTCCTCGACTGTCTTCACTACCTTAGGTCGTTTAAGAAGGTGCTGCTTCATAATCGCCCAGTACTTCTCGATGGGGTGGAGCTCCGGAGTGTTGGGAGGGTTGAACATTTTCGGCACGAAATTGACCTTATTGTCCGCATACCACTTCAGCACGTCCTTGGAGTAGTGGCATGAGGCCAAATCCGACCAGAAGATTGTTGGGACGTTGTGGGCCTTCAGGAGAGGAAGCAGCCGCTTTTGGAGGCACTCTTTTATGTACACCTGTCCGTTCATCGTGTCCTGGGTCACGAAAGGTGCACTCCGCTTCCCGCACGTGCAGATGGCTTGCCAAACCAGGAATTTCTTCGCAAATTTGGACATCTTCTGAGTGCGGACATGCTCCGGAACGCTGAACTTATCCTTGGCCGTGAACAACAGGTTGCCGGGGATCTGTTTGAAGTCGGCCTTCACATATGTTTCGTCGTCCATGATGCAGCATTCAACTTTCGTCAGCATGTTGAGGTACAACTTCCTGGCACGGGTTTTGGCGGACTTGTTCTGCTTCTCGTCGAGATTAGGGGCCTTTTGTACCTTGAACGTTCGAAGCCCAGCCTTAGTTTTGGTCTTCTGGACAAAACTTCGGCTTAGGTGCAGCTTCTTAGCCACATCCCTAACGGAGGCGTTCGGATTTCGGTTGAAGGCCCCAACTACGTGGTTGTGATTTTTGGTGTTGTACGGAATACTTTTTCCTTCACTTCTGGGCTTCCGATCGGTGGTCAACCGTTCCTCGAACCGCTTAATCACTCGCGACACCGTGGAATTCGCGATTCCCAACGTTTTAGCGATGGAACGATGCGAGAGATCCTTGTTCTCGTGATGAATGCGCAAGATTTTATCACGCACGAGCTGTTCTTTCGACTCCATTTCCGCAAGTTTTGATCACAGGACTTTAAAACTTGCAGGATGTAAATAATGCACTATGAACTAAATCCACCCAAATTTTCATTAAATTCTACCCAACGGTTAAAAAGTTAGAGCAATTTCATAGCGTGGCAATTTCATCGTGGACACCCTTTAAGTGCAGGAAATTTTTTAGAAGGTCTAAAAATAGTTCAGCAAACTTCTAAGATCTTCAGAGATCCTCGCTTCAGTTTAGGGAACTTCGTTGCAGTTTGTCAGAGATCTTACTTCAAAAAAGCTCAATGAATGGGGCTTTCCAGAACTAATTGTAGAATTAAGAGACATGGAAAAAAATATTGAATTTGGAATAAATTCAGGGAATCTCGTTAAAGCTGAGGAAATTTTGTAAAACTTAATGGAGTTTTGTAGATGTTGAGGAAACGTTACAAAAGTTACAGAATATTTATTCAGACATCCATTCTAAACATCAGGTAATATTCAAAGGGATCTCCAGATAGACGAAGGTATCAGTAAAGATCTTTGAATCAAGACTTCTGGTTGGTTAATATCTGAAGATATCCAACTGTTAGAAAATACAAATGAAGTCTCTCATATATTATTTCTACACTGCAGGTTGATCAGTAAGTATTTAAAAGTACTCAAGCTAACTAAAACTGATGAAATCTTGAATGATGAATCTATATTGTGTGGACATGTTTGTACATGTTCTATAAGGGAAGACTGGTGATTTAGCTATTTTGTCAAGAATTAGCACTCCAGTGTGGATGAATTTAAACATTGAACATTGATAAAATAAAAAAAAAGCTCTTATCCGTATAAAGTATGAGTAAATAATAAATTGGCAACGAAGGGGTTCAACCAAATCTAACTCAATTTCAAATGACAAATTAAAAGAATCCAATAATAATTTGTAGAAAGAAATTCAAATAGTATCTAGTTTCAGGCAGGGGTACAATCATTCAAGTTTGAAGTTCATTCTTTTTGATTGGAATTGTGTGTGTGTGTGTGTATTCCCTCTAACCCCCACTGGCCGGCAGTGTTATTATGGAAGAACTCTCTCTACAATGGCGCATTTATGGTCATTGTAGACAGCTTTAGTCCGGGAGTTAGAAGGTGATAGCTCTATTGCAGATCCAGCAACCCATTTCAGAATGTCTGGAGAGTCACGCCCATTCCGAGGTTACTTTCACTCACAATAAGCCCCGCATGTATGCATCACCGTTATCAAATGGATATTGGTGATACATACACACTTCCAGGTTCGAAAATATTCTTTTCAACCCTGGCATGTATTTAGTGTAATTTTGATATTTATTTTTTATTTTTTTTTTTTTAAATAAATGGAAAGCTCTCACCATATTCTGCTCATCCGCCATCGTTATTTGCTTCTTTTGGAATCCCTTGGACTTTTTCTCTAACGCTTCGTATTTCATTCCGTGCTTCACCGGCAATTTCCTTCCGTAGATCGTCCTTGGTTGGTTGGTTCTAATATGATTCCGCCTTTTTTGGTCGGTTTGATGTCGGTTTGAATTGCCATGGTGATCTGGGACGAGGCTCACGTCCAAATTCACTGGTCCATCGAGCGCTCCGTTTGCGAAAGGAGAATGAAAGAAATACGAAAGGGATCAGTTTCAAGAAGTGACAGTTTCATCAGATTCCCCAACTAACCATACTCAAGCAAAATAAGAATATACAAGCTATATTGCGACTATATGGTTACTTGGCTACTCGTATGGCCGTCAGAATGGTTCATCGGTTGCGAAGTGAAGTATTTCTGAAAGTGATGTGTAATATTTCTCAATGTTTTGAATTTATCCTAACGTTACCTCAATGTTATATCACAGACAAGCAGACACAACACATTGAACATTTATAATTGTAAACCCTACCGCCATCTGTCGTATATACTTTGATAGGCAATACACTCAACAGATGGTTGTAGTGTGTAAACGTCAAACGCTAGGGAATGTGCACCACAAATGGCAGTACTACCAACTAAGAAACATTTAAATTGACCGTTAAAAACGATTTTGATGAACGTTTTAAGAGTGTTATGTCTGCTTTTCTGTGATCATACCTTCACTTTCGCAACTTCGGGTAATCTGCGAAAGTACTTGCATTTTTCTCAGGCACTTTTGATCTAACTGCAATTACTCTCTCATACTCGAAATGTGCCACGACCAAATTGGCACAACGGCGCCCTATACGCTCTCTGACCGAAGCGCAGGGTCATTCTTTTTGATTGGAATTAAAGGTAAATTTGCAACTTTAATCTATAATAATAATATAATTTAACAATATCTAAATCCGTGATCTTGAAAGTAAGCCGAGGTATCGAAAAAAAAATTCTAGGTAAATGCTTTATATTTTTTTTTTAATCAAACATTAGAATCTCGTCATTTTAAATCTGGTAGGTAGGGGAAATTGATGTAACGTCGGCCTAAATGCCTCTAATTTGGGCCCATACATAAATTCAGCAATCGACTAAATCTACAATAGCGACCAAAATATCCATTAGTACCGTCCCAATGACGCGGTCATCTAGATAAAATTGATAAATGGCAGATTTTTAGCGATCGGCCCAATCTTAGACCCATAGGCCAACATTAGAGTCATTTCCCCTATATCTTAAATGACGTAGCGGTTCGTGCTGGGGGTTTGGGTTTAATTCTTCAAACCGCTCCAATACCACTTCTAATGCTGGTAAATCAATACACGTTCATACCTTCCTTTAGAAATAAATTTCATAAAGACCTGACTTTAGAATTAACTTTCATAAAAGTGCGAGCTAAATATAAAATTGATGTAGATGACAAAACCTTTTTTAACTTATTTTCTAAAAGCTCCGCTCAAGTTCCACCAGAAGCTGCTTAGAATGTTCTTCAATTATGGTACCGGAACTTTCATGTTCTTATAGCGACTTAAAAATGAGGCTGCTTAATTAAAAATTCTTTTGACCACCTTCAACCAAGCTGCTTAAGCCACAAATAGCCTTTTATCAGAACTTTTGGTTACTTGGGCGAGCTCCGACTTGAACCTCTGTCGGGCTGAAATTGATGGTGCAAGCAATTTGACAGCCCCTTTGTGGACAAACATTGCCACTGCTCTTTCTATTCCTCGCATTATCACTGAGCTCCGATCAGATCGACCGTCTTGCGTTGCGTTGCGGAAGGCGCAATTGACGCATGAGCTCAACAGTGATGTCCGTGCGAGAGAATAGATTTTTTTTTCGTTCGTTCGCTCTTAAGATTAGTTCACGAAATGTTCCTTTTTGTTTCTTTGAATTTCATAATTGTATAAAGATTTTCACTATTTTTACTATACACCAAAATATGGCTGGATAAATTCTCCGTAAAATGCCATATTGTATGACATATTTCCCATTAATGGTTTTGACAAATGTATGTTTGAAAACTTCCCCATTTCCGTTACATGCAGCATTTTCGATTTCGTAATGTGACCCCCCACTATATTAAATAAAGACGTAGTCCTACGTCAGAAATACAATCAAATTGATTCTCAATTTAGCTCAGTTTTCAAAATCAAAAAAAATCAACCTTCCAAAAAAAACGAAAAATTTATGACTAATCCGTATTCGTGCGGCTCATCTAAGGAAAGCTAGCGGCGCCGGTGGTGTAGTGGTAAGCGTGATTGCCTGGGTTCAATCCCAGTCGGCGCCGCCGGGATGTTCTGAGGCATAACATCTCTGATCACGCCTTCCTTCGGAGGGGAAATACAGCCGTTGGTCCCCGGTTCATGAGTTGATGGGTCGATAGGTAGGGTGGGAGCTGCCTCCCTGGCGTCGGTGTGGTGTGGTGTGGGAGCTGCCTCCCTGGCGTCGGTAGCATTGGTGCTCAGCACGGAAAACAAGATCGACGGAAAAACAAATCAAGGAAAAAAAAATCTAAGGACAGCTCGTGAGCCATAGATTGCGAATTAACCACTTCATTCGAGCAGTTAAAATTAGGTTTACTACCACTCGAACTTTGAAATAAAACATTATTTTGAGATTTTTTCTTCTAGAACCACGAGAAAAGAAGCCATCATTTGTGCGTTTTATAAAAAAATAGAAATTAGTTGGTCCAGTTTTGTGAAATCGCTGGTAGAAAGTCAGGCCAAAACTGCTGCTTGCTGTTATAGAAAGATCCATTTCTAATTACCAGATAACGACCACCTTAGCGAAACCGTAATATACATATAAATGCGATCACTAAAGAGTTCCACACCATCTGGTCGCATTTCCGTGGTCACCTTTGCCATCCGAGTGACCAAAACCATTCATCCTAGGTTACATCGGTAGGCGAATGCCCTTTTGTCCAGTTTCCTTCCTAAACAAAACCCGAAACAATTTTTATGACTCTATTATCTTCCATAGCCATTATCCTTTGGGACATCCTGTTGAATCTGCCCTTAGGTAAACCCACAACGCCACGGTTGCACTTCCTAGCAATACTTTTCACACAGTAGGCGTTAAATTGAGCGCACCTTGTTGCTCTTTTTCCCTCTCTTTGAGGGATATTCACTCCAAGCGTTCCATTCAACTTTGTCCACGCGTTTGACTCCTTTTCTAATGTTGAAAAGCAACGAGCAAAAAAATCATCCATTGTCCTTAAACTGTGTCAAATTGGGCGTTTTTCGAACCAACCGAAAAGAGACCAATTTGAAGGTGTTTCTCTTCTTTCTGCAAAGCCAACAATTAGCGGCGCTCGGACATAATAGCCAGTCGGTCGGGTTGGTCCCTCGCATTCAAGCTATGCGGTAATTAATTTGTCGTACACAAAACCGACGAACGGGGAGTCCTTTTTCGCAGCTTCTGTGCCTTGTACGACTTCCGGCCTTGCGGGCTTCTAATGATGTTTTTGTTGTATCCTTTGCTACTACCACGCTCTAGTCCGGTCCGGGCCTGTCTGGTCCTGATCCTGCTGGGCTTAATCGGAGGCGGTAATTTATGATGTTTGTTTTGTCTTTGTCTTATCTGCACTGAAACGAGGTATGTGAAGATTAATCGAGTTCGTATGAATAAGTCCTATAATCTAATACAATAACATATGTGGTCGAGTGAGCTGTTATCCTAAGACCACATTCTCCACATCATAATAGATATAATTTTAAAAGAAAAACACATTATTACAAATACAATACATTAACAAATTTCGTTACATTTTTCATGAGAGCACATCTCTTCTGCTTAAAAGTTTATCGACTCTGATTGACAGGTTGATTTATATGTGAACCGTCGCAACCAATGTCCCATGTGAAAAGCACCGAGCGATTGAGAAACAATAACATCCATGTGGGACCGTCTTGCTCCGGGATGAGACCCTTGGGAAAGCGCCAGCCCCTGGTAGAGGGAGGAAATTCCTATGGTTCATAAATATTTATTGAATATATCCACTTCTTCAACATTTCCGCTAGCTGCTGCACGCACTATCAAGACGATCGAAAAACTTTACGCGAGGCGTGAAACTTGTCCGCTTACTTGTGTTGGGGGAAGAACGAACGATGATATATCCCTTAAATTATTTCCTTAGATCATATATCACCCACGAAGAGAAAAGAAACTTCGGTGACATGCCACCAACAAGTCCCCATTGGTCTATCTTTTTTTGCGGCTAGGTAGGTACTCTACATTATAAACCTTGCACGTTGAATTGTGCAATAAACATGTGAAAAGAAGGGGGCGAATTTTCTCAAGCATATTCCGATGACACTTCAAGGATTACGATAATGACGATATGAGGGAGAGTATATAGTGCAATAAGAAGCCAATAAATCATTTCCGTCCGCCCGAGTTAGGTTCTTAAAGCATTTTGTTACCAACTGGTTTACCTTACCTTAGCTTTAGAGGATCTTAGTGAAACTAATGGCGGTAAGCTCCAACTTGGATTAACTTTTAATTGCAATGCCAATGGATGATCTACAAAATGTTAGCTTAGAGTCGTGATGATTAACTCTGATGTCGACCTCAATGCAGCCGGACAGTCTTGATAGGGATTTAATCCGAGGATAATACCGGTTGAGTTTACCACCATAAGATAGTGATTCAGGTTTGACTCTTTATGTTTTGCCTTTTGGTACCTCCTTTTTGGTTGATTTATCCCAAAGCTGGTGCAAAGGGATATCAATGAACTAATTTTGGAATTTAGATATACATATTATTCATTTTGTACAATTACTCAAAACCTCCCTTAGCTCAATCGGTAAAGGTGCAACTGCAAATCAAGACCATGCTGGAAGAGTCTGGATTCGATTCCTGTACCGGTCTAGGAATTGTTCTGGTTGAAAATTATTAAACAGGTTTTCTATACCTGCATGTCATTATTACAATTGTCAACTTAAAACTAAAAATTCTAACTATATCTTATTTAAATATAAAGGGAATTATTTTGTTGGACATTTGTTCTAAAGTCTCGATATTGGAAATTATGGGCCCAATCTTAGATCCATAGGCCAATATTAGAGCCATTTCCCCTATTTTTTTATATTTGGCTTGGATTCCCTCAATGTGATCTTTAAAAGTTAATTTAATCTATAATATTTCACATGACTTGAACAATAAATTAGAACTCCGTTCATAGTGACTAAGTGACTACTACTAGGTTTCAAAAAGGAAGCTCTAGGCTTATGTGGGAATATTAGAAGTTGAGTTTTGGGAGCGTTAGGAGAAATCTTCCATTTTTGTAAATAAGAAGATAAAATATCTAAATAACACGAATACCTCTTCCTGTTACGAAAATGCCTGTCATCGACGAACAAAGATTTGTGGCAACCCTGAGGCAAATCAGGGGAAATGTTATACAATAGACCCAAGAATGCTACCCTGAGGAACTCCAGCTTTAACAGGTAGTCGATCAAATATAGAATTTTGAAAATTAACCTGTAGAATTCTGTAAGTTAAATAATTTTGAACTAGTTTAAAATTAAACTTTTTCAATTTATCAATCAAACATGTATGCCAAACACTGTCGATTGCCTTTACTATTTCTAAAAAAGCGACTCCAGTTGAGCAGCATTCAGATTTGTTTGAATGAATTAAATTTGTAACTCTTAAGAGTTGATGAGTAGTTTAATGATAGAGGTAACTCTAAGACTAGTAGGTCCCGAAGAAACGTGCTAAACTTTTTGGCTCAGCTCTGGCACTATCTTCGGTCCCAAGCTAATCGATGCAACCCTCGAAACATAGGAAAATCCACGAACCCCTCATTTTATCTGTCAATCATTCATAGCAAATCAAAACAAACATTGTGTAGTTTTAGAATTTCCACTAGAATGAGGTACGTAAATCGATTTGCTTGGGACCAATAGGCTAGTCAAGTAGTGAGCCAATTTAAAATCGTTAGATTCTACCGGTTGGTTGAATGCCCATGGCAAATTCCAAAGTGCTCATCTGCAAAAATTGAGTTTGTATTAATGTGAAGCATCATCCCGAGCAAAGTCCAGTATCAAAATGACAGCAAATCGAAATCAAATTTTGATATCAACATCAAACTGAAATCATAATTTGAAGTCAGTTCACGCGATTGACCTAGTTGATAACACATTTTGATTTCATTTTGCTGTACATTTGCTCTTCAAAAATATGTTTTTGCACTTTCGTTTGCATTGCCTTAGCATATCTTTAAGTTGAATACTCCTTTTGTTTTTTTTTTCTTGATTTTTTTTCGTTGATCTTGTTTTCCGTAATGAGTACCAATGCTACCGACGCAAGGGAGACAGCTCCCACACCTGGACCCTACCCAACCGGTCAGCACTCGTATATATTTCAGTTACCGTGGGGACGTAATTTGTGATTAACCCCGGTCCCTTTCAAATTGTATTATTATTTATGTACGGTCCTTATATTTGAAATGACGTTTCACATTCATCTAGTAATGGCCAATTTTCATTCGAATAATCGATTAATCGATTAACGAACCGAAAAGTAAGCATTAACTTAGAGACTCTAAGACTAGAAGGTCCCAAAGAAACGTGCTCAACTTTTTGGCTCAGCTCTGGTACTCTCTTCGGTCCCAAGCTAATCGATGCACACCTCGAAACATAGGAAAATCCACGAACCCCTCATTTTATCTGTCAAACTTTCATAGCTAATCAAAACAAACATAGTGTAGGACTAGAATTTGACTAGAATGGGGTACGTTAATCAATTTGCTTGGGACCAACAGGCTAGTCAAGTAGTGAGCCAATTTTAAATCTTTAGTTTCTAACTGGTGATACAACGGTGCACCGTTTCTAGCGCGAGATCGTGCACTACTAAATGTTACCTGGTTTCAAAGATATTTAATTAACAAGATATCCCACTAATCAATTCCTCGAACAAGGCTATGGATACACAACCCTTATGTGATCGCAGTGCCATCTTGTGAGTGCACATTTAAACCGCCAACTTCACCACCAGGGCTCAATAAATGGCAGGTGTCAGTATGACATATGCCAGCGCAGACGTTGATGATCAGCCGAGGAAAAGGATGATCGATGTCATCATCATTAAATTGCGATAGTAAGGTACTCACTTCGTTATGATTGCATAGATTTTCAATCATTACTACGTTATACGCATCAGAAACGCTTGAGAAAACAATCACAAATCCAAGCTCACATCATGATGGGCTTGTAATATGTTTTGCTTTCGAGTGAACGAGGTTCCAATATCACCACCGGTACCAGTAAGATGCAAATGCAGATACGTCCCTTCGAAAAAGTAATCGAGAACTTATGATTTATGAAGCAATTGCTCAACATAATCGTTATAAGCATAGAAGTATACATGGAAAAAATGCAACGTATCGAAATCATTGCTAAACAAACGTAATAAAATATGTTGGCTTCCTTGACCAACGCTGCATACTATTAGATATTCAAAAATTACGTTGGAATATTGATTACTTTTCTCTTTTATAACGAAGATATTTTTCAATGACGGTGAATGAATTTGCAAACTGAAGCTGTCGAAGCTGAGTGATGACACCGCTTCGTGTTTTGATTTGCGCTGTACCCTCCGCTCAATGGTGTGGGTTCATACATGTATGATGGTGTGCGTGTTTTCTTCCAACGCTGCAGTTCAACCATAGAGGTAACTCTAAGACCACTGGGTCCCGAAGAAAATCATTATTATTTTTGGCTCACTCAGTACCAGAACAACGGTCCCAAGTAGTCCCAAGCTATTTCACTCACCCCTGCATGTTCTGCATGAATCCACACACCCCTGATGTTATCTGTCAAACTTTCATAGCGAATCAAAACAAACATAGTGTAGTAATAGAATTTCAACTAGAATAGGGTACGTTCATCGTTTGCTTGGGACCAATAGGCTACTAAAGTGGTGAGCCAATTTAAAATCGTTAGTTTCGTATTGATTGTTGGTTCAACGTTGTATCGTCACAAACCTATTGGCGCTGTAATCTGTCTCTATAAATTTCAAAGAGTGAAGGGGGTCTGGTTTAATTTTACGTATTCCCTTCGTACTCCAACTCCATGGCAAATTTATCGCCCTCGCGTGCTCATAAATGGTTGGAAGCTTTGAAATTTAGATAGATGTTTGCAGCATGTATTTTTGTGTCTGGTAAATATAAGCCATACATTTTTAAATAAGTTAGTAATTCATAAATTTTACTGCATAATAGACAGATACGAATAATATTGACTGAATACCTTATTCCTGAAGCAAAGCGATGTAGTAAGATCTCGGATATAATAAAAAAAAGTTTCCAGGGATCTGAATGACACCGTCTTTATCCTTTACTGGAAACCATCAGACACAACATCAGTTCATCAACCAATTCAATCGAAAGTAATCACAACGAAGTTTCTAGTTTTCAGCTTTGGGTTTGGGCTTGGGCCTTTAAGGCTTGGGGTCAAGCTTGTATGTGTACACATATTAAGTATGTGTCCGTCAAATAAAGGGTTTTCCATCAAGCATTTCCTATATTTAAAGTTGAGTAAAACAAACTGTGTGTGAGATATTGATTATTTTTCGATTGAAAGGTCTTCGCTTGGTGGTATGCATCCGAGAGGTCAAATGTTCCATGACTCTGGCACTTAAATCGGGCTGAATCTCGTTGATGGCTTAAGTAATGTTGGCTTTGAGGGCATCGGTGGTAGGACGACGTAGGACCGCTAGTTAGTTCTCAACTCTTTCCGTTTTGAATTGGTGGTCCTAAAAGGGCCGGTTGTTTTTCAAATGGTGGCCACACCAGTGCAAATCGATGCCAACCGGATGTCGGTGGCCTACACTGAGGCAAACAGATCTAAGAATTTCATAAGGCTCGACTTATGAACAACATATATGAATTTCATAAGCGTGACTTATTAATGATTTTCGAGTAACATGAGGTAGCTCTTATACGCCTTTAACCATTTCATTTTTTAAGCGTTTTAATGGCGAATGGTGAACACACCACCCTAACCTCATCGTCCATTTTCCGGTTCCAGTCTGCTCCGATTTATTATTTTTTGTCAACATTATTTTGCATAAAGCAAATCAATGAAATTCACCCTCATTTTTTATGACTAAAAATCATAAGTGTTTCTTAGGGCCTGTTCATAAACTACGTAGACAGTTTTTTAGGGATTCTTGACCCCCCCCCCTCTCCCCCTGCGTAGACAATTGTTCATACAAATGTTTTTAAATTTGTATGGGCCGTGGATAATTATCAACCCCCCTCCCCCATAAACTGTCTACGTAGTTTATGAATAGCCCCTTATGGAATTCTTACGTTCTTCTGCCTGCGTGTAGTCATGCTGCCTATTGCGGGAAGCCTTTTCTCCGGTCGATGTGGGTGGATGCTTTCATCGTCATCTTCGTATTGGTGCGATGCGTCCTGTTCCACTCATACGTCTTGTCCGACGCTTATCCGTCCGTTGCTCGAAAGCAAAAGACGAAAAAACGATTTGGCAACAGTTTTTATTATCGCTGCTTTTGTCCTCCCTTCTTTTCATTGGTGAAATGGTGAGCGGTCAACCGAGCATTACTGAGCTCGCTCATGTGAGCATGCGCAATGTGTCGTGTGTTCGGTTTGCGCTCTATCGTTGCGTCCGTGTTTGAGATGTTTCGTTACATGTCTGAATTTGGATTTATTTAATGTGACCCCCAGTATAGAAATTAAAGACGTAGTCCTGCGTCAAAAGTCTAGCGGGGTTAAATCACACGATCTTGGTGGCCAGTTGACATCGCCTCCGCGCAAAATAACCATGCCCGGAAATCTCTCATGCAGAATATCGATTGCTTCGTGCGCTGTGTGGTAAGTTGCACCGTCCTGTTGGAACCACATATCGTTCACATCCTATAGGCCAGAAGAAGTTGGTAATCATCGACCTGTAGCGCTCTCCGTTGACGGTGATGGCCTCGCCAGCGTCGTTTTCGAAGAACTACGGACCGATGACGCTTCCGACCCAAAATGCACACCAAACAGTGACATTCTGGGGATGTATTGCCACTTGGTGGACCTCGTGTGGATTGACCTAGTCCCAAATTCGACAATTCTGCTTATTCACATACCCGTTCATCTAGAAATGGACCTCGTCGCTGAAGAAGATTTTTCGGGCAAAATCGGGGTCTGTTTCCAACTGCTCCAAAACCCACTCAACCGCGTTGTCTATGATCGTTTCAATTGGATCTTGTATGGGTGCAGACCCAAGTCTCCAAGCAGAATTCACCAAGTTGAAGCTTGCGAGAGGCCCAGATCTTGTGCGCGGCGCGGAATCGACTGCCACGGGTTCTCCTGCACACTTTCGCGTACACCGGTGATATTCTCGGCAAACCTTGTCTTCCGTTGACGTACGGGTGGTGGTTGAGTGTTCACCGAGCCAGTTTCCTCGAATTTGTTCACCACATTGCGAATAGTTCTCTCGGTAGGATGATTATTGCGACCGTAAAATGGGCGAAGCGCTCGGAACGTTGCTCGCAAAGAACACTTACTTTGATAAAACAATTGCACGTGCTGTTGGACGCTATAACTCTCCGTGGTAATTTGGCAAGACACACTGTATACATGAAAGCTAATTTGACACTTGTAGCTTCAACAATATGGCCGCAATGAACTGTCAAAGTTTGGAAATCCCTTTTGGAAAACCCTTTATAAGACCTGTCAATTTAACATTCAGAGAGTTACCGTCAGCGATTTTATGATCGGTGAATATTCGCTCTGCATGAAAATTGAAAAATTTACATGTTTCATGTGGTAAACACATACATTAGAACCTCTTCTCGTAACTCAAATGTGCAAAATATCATCATAACATCTAATGATTTCAGAAAACTGCTAATTTGTTTTTATAGCAAATGAATGGCACCAACATTGACTTTACCAATCGTTCTCTCGCCTAATATGGTCACCGTGCAAATCCTGGCCCATAAAATTGCCCGAGGGCCACCGGAAGGTGACAGTTTAATGGTGTCCTTAATTGAAAATCAAATCTACCGATAAAATCGTAAACTCGCCCATCGAGCACTCTAACAGCAGAGTGAGGTCGATCAGAGATTTGCGGTCCAACTTCAAAGTGTGTGTTTTCGTGCAGTTATTAGGCCTGTTTGCTTGCACATATTCGGTCAGGCCGTTCTGACTGCCGACCCAACTTTTTACGACCACCAAGTGCACCCGAGGACAGGTGCGATAAATTAACAATAAAAATAATAATTAATATTCATAAAACGAGCATAAGACACTTTGGGCTTCCTTTTTGCGCGATGTCTTTGGGTCTCGATATCGGGAACGTCCCACACAAACGACAGCGGAAGCTAACGAAAGCAACGTCCAACGGGGTCGGAGGGACATAAAATATCGAAATTATTTGAAAGCTGATATCGGCAAGGCACACAGTAGTGTCTTCACGTCGTCCGCCGTCCGTCGCCGTGAATAAGAAACTTACAAGTTTTTACCCTCACCATAAGGGAGCCAGAAAATGTCAACGGGTAAGCTGATCCGGCTGATTCCTTTCGTGCTATCACTGCGCTTCAAATATTAAGGCTTTAATCGGTTTATTTACACCGGAAGGTGTATCGATTGCTATGATGCATTCAATCGTTTTCTTCGGTTCACAAGTCGAATCTTATGATAAATTTTGCACTAAAGTCAGACATATTTATGCAATATTTTTCAATTAAACTTTCCAGAATAATTGCTATCGTAATTTTCGTTTTGCATCCTAAATTACTGGGAAAGTACAACATCCTCACCTGCATTTTTACACGCATCATGGCGCACAGGACAGTTTAAAACAAACGAATCCGCTGCAGTCCCTGCTATGCCTACATTGAAGCAGCAGGAGAGGGAAATAAATCGTTCACCCTCGCCTCGCATAAATGTATGTACGCTCAAAGTGCAACAATTAGTGTATCCTTTTTGACTTGACATGTTCCGATTCCGTATATTTTTTTTTTCGGTTTGGTTCCCGCAATGCTACAGAACGTTAATTTGACATCCTGTTTCGCTCCGCTGAAACGTCCTGTCACGGCTGCGGGAGAGTAATTTATGGTCACGCTTCGATTGCAACAGTTAATGTGGAATCTGTGTTTAAACTGTAATTATTGGTGGTTCGGGAAAATGTGATTTTTTTTCCCTACTTTTATTTATTTGGTTTTTGCTCGGTCGACAATTACATTTGATTAATTTTTTACCCCGAATGGACGATCAAATTTCGATGGGCCAGTTGGAAATCCAAGCGGGGAAAAGGGATGTGAGCTTCCACCGCGCCGGTAGTGTGAGCAATCAGTGTGTGGGAATGTCAACCAGCCGTGCGTGTCCTTCCCTCTAGAAAAGCGGTTGGAAATGGTTTTATTTTGTGTGATTTTTCACCCTTTGATTGTTTTTTTCTTCGATTTGTCAGTTGTGGGAAAAAAATTAAGGAGATGAAATGCCTTCATCCTAATATGATAACTGCTGCATTTGAAATGTTGTTTGCACAATTTTAGCAAATTTTTGTTGCAAGGTTATATTTTAAGGATAAACAAATTTGACTCAATCACTCACTGGCACAGTGAAGGGGGAGAAGTGTTTAGGCTTCAAGCCGCCCCAGAGCGTTGAGGTAAATATAAAATTGTTTTCTGACGTAGGACTACGTCAATTAAAAAAAAATAACGAAAAATCCCAAACACGGACGCCACGATAGAGAGCAAATCGAACACACGACACATTGCGCATGCTCACATGAGCGAGCTCAATGTTCGGTTGATCGCTCTCCATTTCACCAATGAAAGGAAGGGAGGAAAAAATCAACGATAATAAAAGCGCTTGTCAAATCGTTTTCTTCGTCACTTGAAGACCAATGTCAATAGGCTAACCAAAAAATTTCCAGGCTCCACAGCTACTAAAAAGTAGTGTAAATTTCCGTTACTATGATGCACATAAATGGAGCGTCATATATTATACAAGTTTAGATTATAGATCGTGTAAATTTATGAGACATGTCATGTAATATCCCATATATTGTATGCAACTGTCCACTTTTGTTTGCAACATTTCTTGCAAGTTGCTAGTTTACGTGAAAAGGAAGTTTACATGTATGAATGTTTGCATGCATGGATGTTTACATCGCCAGTAAAATTCAGAATTTTTTGGTGTGTAGGATGGTGGAACTCAGAAATAACGATTTTGCCAACAAGATTCGCTCTCTCCCAGATTGTGCAAAACCATTTTGGATGTAACGGCCCCGAGGCAGCTACGGTGCTCTAGTTTGTTCCCGATCGGTTAAATAAACGGATGGGATCGTAGTGAGCTGTGCTCGAAGAGAGACTTAGAAAATTTTCAGCCGTCAATTTTTGCTCCGTTTTTTCTAGACTTTTGTGAAGTTGTAATTAGTGTTCCTTCAACTATTTGCCACCCCAGAGTTCTTAAACCACTGATCATCTCGGAACCTAGCACCATTGGTTGTTCTTTGTGGCTCTTTGTGTTCCTTACAAGTGGGTCAGATTCTCCGATTAGCAGTCTGAATCCATTCAGCCACAATTGTGCTTTCATCATCTGACTAATCAACTGATTGGCCATACAGGATTTTTGGTTCGCTTGTCCGATACTAAGAATAGGAAAACCTATTTTCGAGCCCAGTCAACCAACCCTTGAGTATGGAGATCACTGTAACAGGACATCGTTCATGGATCAATTTGGTGAGTCCGTTGCAATTTATTCTGGTGCTTATAATTGGCAGGATCCAATATTGGACAGTTTGATGTTTATAAAGTACTATCAGTTAAAACTGTGTTTTTGAGATTTGTCTATATATATTCGTTGGTGCTTCCTACATCGGTTGCAGGACAGTGTTACCGATTTATATTGGATAATCCAAAGCTATGTTGATCATTATAACATTAAATTTTGAATAACAACCCTAATAAACAAATACCATAAACGAACTGTATCTCGGATAGGTAAACCATCCCACATAGGGTTTGGATGATACCCCGAACACGTCGTTAAGCTCTCTTTTATGGTTATTTTTATTAGGGAAATGATAAGACAATCTTATTCAAATGTCGTAATAATACCTCTGACCAAGGAAGAATGATTTATATAGTTTTCATAAAAGTTGACGATACAAATACTAATGAGGAAAGGAATTCCACATTTCCTTTTCCCAAGTCCTTTTCCTCTCCTTCCCTTCCCTTCTTCTCTTTTCAGAAAGCGAGTAATGGCGCTATAACCATATGCCATATAGGGCTAGGACAAGAGTTAGTGCTCAGGTCCCAACCGCTAGAAGAAAATGGTAGCGAGCAAGGGCGCTATAACCTAGGCGAATACAGCATTCCCTCCGTATAGGTTACGTCCGCACACCGCTCTCTGTTGTCCTTCGACTGAGGTCGGCTGGATCGATTGAGGGATGGCAGTGGGTTGGCGGTGCCGTCCACGCTTGTACGAAGGGAGGACTGTACGCTCGAACACAAGGGGTAAATACCTGTGTTCCATCCCAGGAGATCGGACAATCAAGGAGTGTACATTAACTTTCTTAGCTCTGTCACTCCCAACGATTTATATAGCCTATTTTCAAATCCTGCATACGGAGCGGTTGGTACGGTATGTCCCCGCTCTTTGATTACCTGTGGATTAAATGTTAACCACTGTCTATACTTATTAAGTAGACATGGTAAACATTCACTTCCACAAAAATTAACTTAACGCTACACAGTAGGCCTGGCCGCTTTATTGTTTGTTTCACATCCTTGATGTGCAGCAGGCATTAATAATGACAAGAAAAATGATAGATGTATCATTTTCCAGGATTCTTTCAAGTACTGGCTGTGTATGTGTAGACTAGACTAGACTAGACTAGATCGGTTAAATAAACGGATGGCTTAAGCGCCACCTCCGAAGAAGACCACCTGTCGTGTTTCACGATGCCCGGTTAGATACTGACCAAATGAGCCAGTTCTAAAATTCGTCAACAGTGTCGGGAACAAGACCAACAGACCCGAGAGACTCAAGAAAGGAGTGAGTATACCCACCGAAATCCCAAGATCCTAACTAACGAGTCCGAAAAAACTTCCAATACCGAAAACCAATCCGAACAGGGGTATCATCACGAGTAACATAACCAGTTCAACAACAAAAATACTAAACATGACGAACGAAACGTGAAACAACCTTCAGACTCTCTCAATCAAAACTTACTAACACTGAACACTGATTTACTTTGTAAGTGGAAATTCTAAATCTATTCAGTTTGGTTTTATCTATATGGTTTTTATTTACATATTTACAAACTTGATCTTGGCCGGCCTATCTTCTGTTCCCCTCTAACTGACTAGTGCGGTCGATCGACTATTCGCCTAGTGCGCTATCATTATGTGTCCGTGCTAACGGTCTTGCATGCAAGTGTGGGTTTGCTACTTACAGTACTTCTGAAAGCTTACGTTGGTGAGCTTTGCGGGCTTTTGCCCGGCTTATGCCGCGGTTGCAACGACGGCTGGTGTCCTCCTACTGCGCTTGTACTTTCACGTGGTGCCGTGAACCGGTCTGGGTGACGGGTTGCCGATCTCAGTCAGCGAATGGTGGCTTGCTGGACGTTAGCCGGAATGCCTTGGTAACGCAGGCAACTCCCTTCCAATAGGCAATGGAAGCTTTGATACCCGAGTGTGGTCAGGGTTGGTGACCAGAAACAAAGCCGCGGTGCGAGGCCAATTGAGGCAGCGCTATTGATGAGCGGTCGCTTTGTTTGCTGTTGAGCACTTGCAGTTATCTGGAACGCTTACAAAAACTAACAAAACAATGACCGCACTACGAACCTATCTATCTTTAGCCAGTCACACCGCGGAGCAAACTATAGAATCGCGCCCTTCTTCTATCACAGTCAGGATCAAAGTGAAAGAGGCGATTACTGATTTTCCTCAGAAAAGTCCCAAGGTATGATTACCGGAAATGGAAGTTTAACGGATTTTGTTAGTCACGATCGTGAGAGGTCAAATAAAGTATCTCTTTCCCTCTTCAATCGAACTCGGTCTGCCTATCTTGTTCCCTTATACTGCTAACAACTTTCATAACTATCCCATTCGGTTTTCTCTATACGAGTAACGAGAAACACGAATAGTGAAACTCTTGGGAGAAGCTACGTAAGCAATACGTTTTCGCTAACCTCTTTACGCGTAGGCAACTGACTTGCATGCAAGTTGCAAAATACGTTTCATTTAGCTTAACTTCAGTCCATTTCAGTTAATATTATAAATTGAACTATGATTAATTTAAAACAATGATCGAAATTTTGAAAAATAAGTTGAGACCGATCCCTCCGCTTTCCTCTATTGACCAGAACTCGGACCCATCCCTACTCATAACCCCAGTTGAAAAGGCCAATGCTCTTGGCTGACATTTTGTGATTTCACATAAACTTGGCCAAACCATGATGAGCCCCCATGAGCCTGCCGTACTGGAGGCAATATCTAGAGTCCCGACACCCCCGTAGTAGTGCATGATGATAGTAGAACATCGACTGGTGATTTGATAGCAGCTATTAGAAGCACTAAAAACATGAAGGCCGCGGGTATGGATGGTGTAGTCAACTTCGAATTGAAAAACTTGAGTATTGACTTCTTCAACCATCTTATCGTTATCTTCAACAAATGTTTGAAGCTTGGCTGCTTCCCTGCATGCTGGAATTAGCCAAAGTGATTCCAATACACAAGGCTGGCAAAGATCCTACCACTGCCAAAAGTTATCGCCCCATCAGCCTCTTGTCCTTCATCTCGAAGCTATTCGAAAAGTTGATACTCAGCCGTCTGCTGGTGTTTTCAAATTATAATAACATCTTTCTCAAAGAGCAATTCGGGTTTAAGAAAGGCCTCTCGACCATCCACCAACTCGCACGGGTTACTAACATCATCAAGCGGAACAAGTCCGTTTCCAATACATCTGCCATGGCATTGTTGGACGTCGAGAAGGCGTTCGACAATGTCTTCCATGATGGCCTAGTGTACAATCTGCATCTATACAACTTTCCGATCTACTTCGTGAAGATCATTCCAGGTCTACTTGAACAATGTCTCCTCTGATACGTTCAACGTTGATGCAGGGCTCAGGGTAGCCTGCTTGGGCCTATCCTATTCAACATTTTCACGTTAGACGTTCCTCCCCCTCCAAGCTTTGGCGAGTAAACTACAATCAAGCCTGGATGTTCTGTGCGACTATTTCAAGAGCTGGAAGATTTGTATCAATGCAGCAAAAACACAAACCATTGTGTTTCCACACTCGAATTCACCTCGGTTTGTTCCACCTGCTAACGCCAAAGTCCATCTTGATAGCACTCCCATTGAATGGTCGAGTAAAGTAGTCTACCTTGGTCTCATCCTCGATATCAAATTGCTATTCCGATCCCATGTGGACAAGACATCCACCAAGTGTAATATCTTGATCAGTTCGCTCTACCCTCTGATAAACAAGGTTGCAAATACTCATTTCAGCTAAAACAATGTTTTTTTTTGATTATAAAATAATTACATGCCATGATCATATTTTGAATTGGTAAGATACAAGAAGAGGTTGCAAACAATGTGTTTGACATATTAAACCTGTTTATTTCACTTCATGAGAGTCACAATCACTGATTTTTCACACACTCACTCACTCACTCACTCACTCAGCGATTAGCAAAATACTGATTGTGACTCATAGAAAGCAAAATTTACAGGTTTTATGTTTCAAACGCATACTGTGTAACCTCTTCTTGTAAGTTACAAGTTAAACATGTCATCATACCATCTTTTGGTTTTTTTTATTCCGAAAAACATTATTTTAGCTGAAATGAGTATTTGCAACCTTGAAACAGGAAGTCCACTCTGTCCCTCAAAAACAAGCTTGCTGTCCACAAGCAGATCATTCTGCCGACTATTGAGTATGGTATGCCAATCTGGGAGAGTTGTGCTAAGTGTCACCACCTAAAGCTTCAGAGGATCCAAAACAAGATCCTCAGAATGATTATTAACAGTCCACCGTGAACTCGTAATTCTGAGATTCACCACCTGGCCGGTCTTCAAACACTCGAGGAGCGAAAGACTTCCACGCTGGAGTCTGCGATCAAACCACCAGATCATTCGTGATTTTGAAACCTAGTTTAAGTAGTTGGGATGATGTAAAAGTATCATATTCTTTTCATCACCGCTGGCCATTGGCCAGCGGGGCAAACGACTGGGTAATGCGTACCACCAGTACCGCGAGTACTTGAAGGATAAAATAGACCCCATTAGTGGTCCATTAGCCTCTTACCCAGTAACTCCTATCCCTACCTCCTCGTGGTGTCTCCTGGGATATGAGCAACCTTAGCGAAGATCGGGTAACCAACCCCGGTGGGAGCTTTGGTCATATGCTGACAGGGAAGGGGGCCCCTAGCGGGTTCGGCCTACACGGCCTGAGCGTCTGTTCACCATGGAGGTGCGGCTCAAACAGCGTCTGACTGGCATCCAGCGGCTGAATAAGAAATGCTGTATTGTGTCAGCTAAATCTAAGATGGCAGCCCCATCTACACAATAACTGAGCGTCTGTCCACCATGGAGGTGCGGCTCAAACAGCGTCTGCCTGGCATCCAGCGGCTGAAACAAGAAATGCTTATCCCCGAAAGCTATACCCAAGATGGCAGCCCCATCACGGCGGATAGGAGACCTTAGGCTAACTACCTACTGTCCCCGAAACTTTACAACTGTTACAGAAACCAATAGAGAAAGATCACGGACTGATATTACGGCAACGACTTTTAGCGCAAAACAACGGACAAGAATTGGAACATGGAATGTACTAACGCTAGCCCAACAGGGGAAGCTGGCACAACTCGCCAGCGAGGCTCGACGCATGAAGCTCGAAATCCTGGGACTAAGCGAAGTCCGTTGGCCAAACTTTGGAGAACACAAGCTGCCGTCGGGACAGGTACTACTCTATTCTGGTATTCGAGGTGAAAACGCTCCCCGCCACCGTGGAGTTGGTTTCCTGCTTAGCGCCCAAGCAAATGCGGCGCTCATCAAGTGGGAACCTATCAATGAGAGGATAATCGTTGCCAGATTCAGAACGCGGGTTCGTAACCTAACCATAATCCAATGTTATGCGCCAACCGATGCTGCCGAGTTACAGGACAAAGAGAACTTTTACAGTCAACTGAATGCAGTCGTGGATAAAATTCCGAGAGGTGACATCAAGATCTACATCGGCGACTTCAATGCGAAGATCGGCTCCGACAACACGGATTATGAGCGTGTCATGGGGCGCCATGGTCTTGGCGAAATGAGCGAAAACGGTGAGCTGTTGGCAGAGTTTTGTGGCAATAACGACATGGTGATCGGGGGTTCGCTCTTCCCCCATCGACCAGTGCACAAAGTCACGTGGGTTTCCCGTGATGGACATACCGAAAATCAAATCGACCACATCTGCATCAGCCGAAAATGGAGAAGGAGCCTTCTTGACGTTCGGAACAAACGCAGTGCCGACATCGCGTCTGACCACCATCTCCTCGTTGGAGAGATCCGCCTTCGTATCGCGCGGGTCCAGCGGCGGGAGGAGCGGCTCGGACGGCGATTCAACACACGCCGATTGGAAGATCCAGCAGTAAAAAGGTCATTCGTCGAGGAACTGGAGACCAGAGCTGCGGATATTCCTGATGGTGGCAGCGTAGAAGAGCAATGGACGGCGATCAAGGATGCCTTTACTGAAACGAGTGAAAACAACCTGGGCGAGCTGCGCGCTCAGAGAAAGGAGTGGATCACGGATGACACCTGGAGGAAGATAGAGGAGCGGAGAAATGCAAAAGCCGCGATAGAGCGGGCGAGAACCAGAGGAGCGAAGAACCAGGCCCGCCAACTGTATTCGGCTCTCGAGAAGGAAGTGAAGCGCTCGTGTAGGCGGGATAAGCGAGCGTGGGTGGACTCCCTAGCCGATGAAGGTGAGAAAGCCGCAGCAACAGGCGATATCCGTCTCCTCTACGATATCTCACGACGCCTGAGTGGATCAAGGATGAATCCTAGGATGCCAGTGAAGGACGCGACTGGTAAGTTGCTCACCGACCCCACTGATCAGCTGAAACGCTGGTTTGAACACTTCGAACAGCTTCTACAAGTTTCGTCGGTCAACCAGCCATCAACATCTCGGCATGAACCGCCAAGAGTGCGACGCATCACTCGCGTCAATTCTGAGGCGCCATCCCTACCGGAGATCGAAGCTGCTATCCGAACCATGAAATCCAACAAGGCTCCCGGGGTCGATCGCATATCAGCAGAGATGCTCAAAGCTGACCCCATGCTATCTGCACAAATGTTGCATCAACTATTCTGCAATATCTGGGACACCGCGACTTTTCCGGCTGACTGGATGCAGGGCGTCTTAGTGAAGGTCCCAAAGAAGGGGGACCCAACTGTATGCGATAACTGGCGTGGCATTATGTTACTGTGTTGTGTTCTCAAAGTTCTATGCAAAGTTATCCTCAACCGGATACAGGAGAAGATCGACGCGACTCTCCGACGGCAGCAGGCGGGATTCCGTGCTGGAAGATCCTGTGTGGACCATATTGTCTCGCTCCGCATAATCTTGGAGCAGGTCAACGAATTCCAAGAGTCCCTTTACTTGGTTTTCATTGACTACGAAAAAGCTTTCGACCGACTCAACCACGAAAACCTGTGGGGCGCCCTAAGGCGCAAGGGAGTTCCGGATAAAATCGTCAACCTCATCGAAGCTCAGTATGAGGCTTTCACGTGCAGGGTGCTGCACAACGGAGCCCTATCTGACCCTATTCGGGTAGTCGCTGGAGTGAGGCAAGGATGTATTCTATCACCGCTACTGTTCCTCATCGTAATCGACGAGATAATGGTTGGTGCGATCGACCGTGTGCCGAACCGTGGGTTGCTCTGGCAGCCTATTACAATGGAGCATCTAAACGACCTAGATTTGGCGGATGACGTTGCTTTAGTATCACAACGGCGTTCTGACATGCAGAGTAAGCTCGACGATCTCGCCGAACGCTCCTCAGCGGCAGGTCTCAACATCAACGTCAGCAAGACTAAATCGTTGGATATCAACACGGGAAATCCATCCAATTTTACGGTAGCTGGTCAGGAAGTGGAGAAGGTTGAAAGTTTCCAATATCTTGGCAGCCAGATAGCGTCGGACGGCGGAACCAAGAGTGACATAGGTGCACGGATCAAGAAGGCAAGGGCTGCTTTTGCGAGTTTACGAAACATCTGGAAGTCAAATCAGATTAGTCTCCGCACGAAGATCCGAATTTTCAACTCTAACGTGAAATCTGTACTGCTGTACGCTAGCGAAACATGGTGCGTATCAGCGGAGATCACACAGAAGCTGCAGGTGTTCATCAACCGATGCCTGCGGTATATAATTCGTGCTTGGTGGCCTCACAACTGGATTTCGAATGCCGAGCTCCATCGACGGTGTCACCAGAAGCCGATATCGACAGAAATTCGGGAACGTAAGTGGAGGTGGGTTGGCCACACTCTACGGAAGAGCGGAAATGAAATCTGCAAACAAGCGCTGGATTGGAATCCAGCCGGACATCGCAGCAGAGGCAGACCCAGGGGCTCATGGCGGCGAAGCCTAAACAAGGAGATTAAGCAAGTCGACCGGAATTTGACCTGGGCCCAGGTCAAGGCGAAAGCAAACAATCGCCCAGGATGGAGATCTTTCACGTTGGCCCTTTGCGCCAGGGATGGCGCTCAGGACACTTAAGTAAGTAGTTTAAGTAGTTAGGTAGGTTCCTGTGCTCAAGTAGGTAGTTAAAAAATTTATACATTCAAACGAAAACAAGCCCTTAAAAGGGAATTCTGTAAATTAGCGCTAAACGCAATCATCATATTAGAATAACCAATTAACTAGAAAAAAGATGAATTTCTTTTATGCAAAATGTGAGTTAAATTTTACACTTACCGCATTCGAGTCTTGACAAATAAATGAATTATAAAAAATCTGTTAACACCATTTCTTTTGTCCAAAATGAGAATTAATTGAGTGATTTTTGCCAAGGACCTTGACTCAACTTCGATGAAAATGTTTGGTAGCAGTCTCAAAATGCAGGAAATAGTCTTTTCTTTCAAATTGTAATGCCAAATTTACTTTTGTATTTGGTTAATTGTAGCAAACACACCGTGGGATGATTTAAGTCGAAAGGGAAAGATATTCAATATCCGTTTATATTTTTCTGAGTTGATTAAATTGAGTTAAATTGTTGACACAGTTAAGGTTAATCTGTAGCGTCCTTCTCGTTTTACACTTCGCAATTCACATGTAAAAATAATAAGGTTTCTGTGAATGCAGGTAGCTAAAACTACAACTTTTTTATTGCTGTGGAGAAGCAATGTCTGATATATATATAAACCTCGTAGATCTTGAGTGGTGTGCTCTTGAAATTGCGAGGTATGATGGACAAATGGATTCTACAAAGAAGCACCTCGATATTCTCCCTAACTGAATTGAAATCCAGGCTACTTCGATCTCACAGCATGCAATTGAGGCATTTTTCCATAGAGAATGTATGCTCAGTAGGGAGTACCACAATAAAGGGTGTCCCACATAAAATTGCATCACGGAAAAAACGCTGTAGAAAATTACCCAGTGGGTATTTTCTCTTGAAAACTTGGGTAAAATTAGTTTAGAGTGTATTTTTTACACTGTATTTTTATCGCTGTCAGTTTTTCGAAAGTTGGAAAAAAATGGCGTCTCCCGAAAAGCAACGTCGTGATTTGATTATGCGCAAGCACTTGGAAAATCCTCAACTCTCTCATCGGGATATCGGAAAAAACTCGGAAAAGTGCAGTCAACGGTGAGTCGTGTGATTAAACGTTACTACGAAACTCTGAGCATCTAACGGAACGAAAAATGTGGTCAGAATGGATGTTCTATTAGTGATCAGAATCACAAGCGTGTCGTGAAAGCGTTTAAGCGCAATCCCAATGCTTCGGCCAGGGATGTGGCCAAAAAGTTGAATCTGTCCAAGTCTTTCGTTCAGAGAGTCAAGGACCGGAAGGTACTGCATACGTACAAAGTGCAGGAGGCTCCAAATCGTGACGAACGGCAAAATACGGTGGGAAAGTCACGGGCCCAGAAATTGTACACCCAGATGCTGATGAAGCCTCATTGTCTCATCATGGATGATGAGACTTCAGTCAAGGCGGACTTCCGGCAACTTCCGGGGCTACTGTTCTTCACCGCCCAGCATAAGTATGATGTTCCGGAGGAAATAAAGAAGCAGAAACATTCAAAGTTGGCCAAGAAATACATGATTTGGCAAGCGATCTTCTTATGTGGCAAACCGAGTGCACCGTTCGTGACTACCGGGACTGTAAACGGGGAGATCAACCTCAAGGAGTGTCTACAGAAGCGTCTGTTTCCTCTGTTGAAGCAACATGAGGGCCCTACGATCTTCTGGCCGGATCGAGCTTCGTGCCAATATTAAAATGTTGTCCTGGAGTGGTATGGAGCCAACGGGTCACTTTCGTACCCAAGGACATGAACCCTTGGTGTTTACATAATTTCGCTAGGCTAGTTCCTAAGCAACAGTCTTTTGCAGAAAGGAAGATCAACTTAGCACATACAGCTAATGAGAATAACTCACAATTGAATCGAATTTTACTTAAAATTAGATAGTTGGAGATTAGAGTGTTTCAGCGTTATATGGAAAAAAGTCAAAGTCTGGAATTTCAAACGCTACCCTCTGGAATGGTAGTTTTGGGGGTCAGAATCACCCTGCCAAAATTTGAAGTCATTTGTACACGGGAACCCCTCGCTCAAAGTGGCTTTGTATGGGGAAAATCGACAAAATGTATGGGGAAGCGAGCCACTTTCACTTTCGCGGCTCTAGTATCTACCAGCGGACCATCTGGTGATAACTCGGAGCCATTGAACAGCTAACATATCAAAAATCACCATTTTACAACATTTCTCATTGTTGCAGAGAAAAATCAAGACCTACTTTGATCGAATTTATGTAGCACTAAATTTTACGGATGTTTCGAATCTTCCGGCGGATCATCTGGTGACCACTTGGAGCCATTGAAACGCTTATATATATATAAAATCATTAATTTACTACATTTCATATAGTTGCAGAGAATAATCAAGGCCTACTTTGATAAAAAAAAATACATAATAATCCAGATTAAGGTTGATCCGGGTCATCGGAAGGCCTTCCGGTGGACGCTCAGTATTTAGAACCAGGTTATGGGTTGATTTTGTTAAAATATTAATCAGCACCAGGCATGGAAAATCATTTACATTCATTTCATGCAATCATTTACATTCATTTGCCTATAACTTTTTTTTCAACAGCAATCCGCAAAATGATGCATAGAGCTTTAAGAGGTTTTGTTATTAGCTACAATTTGTTTCCGTAACTCAAATCCGTATCTCTTATGCATCACGAATTAGAGCGGGCAGAACTTGTTACTGTTTTTCAGTGAATGTAAAATACATTCACTGAAAAACAGTAGTGGCTTCTGTTCGCTCTGGTTCGTCATACATAAGGGATTCGGATTTGAGTTGTTGACAAAAGTTGTAGCTAATAACAAAACCTACAAAAGTTTCATACATCATTTTGCGGAATTCTGTTGGTGAAAAAAGTTAAGAGCAAATGAATGTAAATGAATGAACGAAATGAATGCAAATGATTTTCCATGCCTGATTCAGCACTACCCATAGATGCCTGTTGCTATGGATTTCCAGCACCACCTTGTTCTAGACGACTGGTACCTTTTCTCCCCCCGATGGCCTCTCGGAAACCCGGAATAAAACCGGAACCACTTGGCCAATCTGTTCCAATTTTTAGTAGACTATAATTTCGAACATTTTTCTACTCACTGTGAAAATTTCAACCAATTTCATGGTTAAACAAAAAAGTTATACCTATGCAAACATTGCTATTCGTATACCTGTTCGTAAAAGTAAAAACTGCACAAGCGCGTTAGGCCCTCCCCAGAAGTAAAGCAGGTGGTGTTCGTTTGAAATGCTAATAACTTTTCGGGGGTAACTCGGATTCACAACCGGTCTTCAGCCAAGATGTTTCCAATACTCTAAATGTGCTACATTTTGTACACGAAAAAAATCGACCCACTACAGCGCCACCTAGAGCCGTGAATGGGAAATTGGCATACATTTTGT